>NC_134885.1:38535692-38558192 GCF_041734735.1 Babylonia areolata | reverse complement strand
ACCGTATGGTTGTCCTTATCGCAGAAACAAAACGAAACAAGACAGGAACCCGCCATCCATAACACGTCCACCACACTAAAACTGAACTGAACTGAACTAAACTGAACTGAACTTGACCACCTCTGCTGGACTGGTGCCGACCCTTGCAACAAGAAACGACGATGAGAGCATCGCGGACTTGTGGTGCTGCTGCTGCTGCTGCTGCTGCTCCTCCCCTGCTGCTCTGCCTCCTGCTACTGTCATCAGCTGTGTCTCCATGCCAGGCGTCAGGTCTCAGCGGTTCGTCTGCTTCCCCAGAAGAGAAAGAAAACCCTGCGCCACAGGGTTCAGCCATCTCGGGCAACACGCCTGAACACGCCGTCTTCGCTGTAGATTCCAACCAGCTGTCTGATGATGACGAGCCACAAAAAGAAAGCAGGGGCACGAAGGGAGAAGATTCTGGCAGCACAGGCCAGCTTGAGGATGTCCAGCCACCACCACGTCAACACCCACCTGCAGATTCTGCAAGGGAGCTACAAGGCTACAAGCGGAACGGCATGGACACCTTTGGCTACTTTGGTCATCTGGGAAAGCGTGAAGAGAGTGGGGGAGTTCCGGGCAAAAGAGGCATGGACGGTCTGGCCTACATGCCGCAGCTGGGCAAGAGAGACGTGGAGGATTTGGAGCTTGTGTCGCAAATGGTGAAGAGGGGTATGGATAGTTTGGCTTTTATGCCTCAGCTGGGGAAGAGAGGTATGGATAATTTGGCTTTCATGCCTCAGCTGGGAAAAAGAGGCATGGATAGTTTGGCTTTCATGCCTCAGCTGGGAAAAAGAGGCATGGACAGTTTGGCTTTCATGCCTCAACTGGGCAAAAGAGGCATGGATAGTTTGGCTTTCATGCCTCAGCTGGGAAAAAGAGGTATGGACAGTTTGGCTTTCATGCCTCAACTGGGAAAAAGAGGTATGGACAGTTTGGCTTTCATGCCTCAACTGGGAAAAAGAGGTATGGACAGTTTGGCTTTCATGCCGCAGCTGGGAAAAAGAGGTATGGACAGCTTAGCGTTTATGCCGCAACTGGGAAAAAGAGGCATGGATAGTTTGGCTTTCATGCCTCAACTGGGAAAAAGAGGCATGGATAGTTTGGCTTTCATGCCTCAACTGGGAAAAAGAGGTATGGACAGCCTGGCTTTCATGCCTCAACTGGGAAAAAGAGGTATGGACAGCTTAGCGTTCATGCCTCAACTGGGAAAAAGAGGTATGGACAGCTTAGCGTTTATGCCGCAACTGGGAAAAAGAGACCAGGACAACGCCCAGTCCACGCCAGCTGGGAAGAATACCGCTGACAAAGAATCTGGCCAAGAGAGTGCCCAGTTATCTGAAACAGAATCCGAATACAAGACCGTCGAACATGATGACTCTGAAAGCGCCCCAGAACGTTCCAAGCGATCGCTTTCTGGATTTCAAACCCACCCCATCCTTCAAAATCGCGCCCTGGCATTCGGCAAGCGAAGAATGGAAAAACGACAGATGGATACCAAACTCTTTGGGGGTAAGCTTGGAAAAAGAGGAATGGACGACATGATGTTTGGGCCACAATTAGGCAAGAGAGGAATGGATAATTTCATGTTTGGGCCACAACTGGGCAAGAGAGGAATGGACCATGTGATGTTTGGGCCACAGTTAGGCAAGAGAGGAATGGACAATCTTATGTTTGGGCCACAACTAGGCAAGAGAGGAATGGATCATGTGATGTTTGGGCCACAATTAGGCAAGAGAGGCATGGACAATCTTATGTTTGGGCCACAACTAGGCAAGAGGGGCATGGACAATTTGATGTTTGGGCCACAGTTAGGCAAGAGAGGAATGGACAATCTTATGTTTGGGCCACAATTAGGCAAGAGAGGAATGGATCATGTGATGTTTGGGCCACAATTAGGCAAGAGAGGCATGGACAATCTTATGTTTGGGCCACAATTAGGCAAGAGAGGCATGGACAATTTGATGTTTGGGCCACAATTAGGCAAGAGAGGAATGGACAATCTCATGTTTGGGCCACAATTAGGCAAGAGAGGCATGGACAATCTTATGTTTGGGCCACAACTAGGCAAGAGAGGAATGGACCATGTGATGTTTGGGCCACAGCTAGGCAAGAGAGGAATGGACCATGTGATGTTTGGGCCACAATTAGGCAAGAGAGGAATGGACCATGTGATGTTTGGGCCACAGCTAGGCAAGAGAGGAATGGACCATGTGATGTTTGGGCCACAACTGGGCAAGCGTCAAGTTATGGACGACCACATGTTCGGAGGTCGACTCGGAAAGAGAGATGTCTCTGGTTCAACTGGAAACGTGTTGGTGAGTGGTACAAAAGTTTGAATGTGTCCATTCAAATTCTTTTTTCTTTTTTTTTTTTTTTTTTTTTTTTTTTTGTTTGTTTGTGTTTTTTGTGTGTGTGGTTTGTTTTTTGGGGTTTTTTTTGTGTTTTTTTTTTTTGTGTTTGTTTGTTTTTTGTTAATATCAGAATATGTCTGTCTGTCAATATTTCTTTCCATCTGTATATCTGTTCATCAGCGTCCGTGCAAAAATGCCTGAGTGTAATTTACGTCATAATTACATAACCATGTAACCAAAATCTTCTCCTGTGGTCTGTTGTACTCTTGGCTGGTTAACTGATTCATTTGAAGCCAATTCATAACAATGATGATGATGAGAGGAAGAAAAAAACAGAAGAGGAAAAGGAGGAGAAGAAGAAGAAGAAGGAGGAGGAGCAGGAGAAGAAGGAGGAGGAGGAGGTTAAGAAGAGGAATCCGCTTACTGGCACACTTCCCCCGCCATTCTTCACCCCCTCATCATCCTGATTATCTTCATCGTTCTCTCCCTTCTTCTTCTTCTTCTTCTTTTGATTGACCCCCCCTCTGTCTCCCCTTTCTCTTCCTGCCCTACATTTGGTTCCCCTCCTTTTATCCACGCCTTCTGCACAAGTACCACCTTTGTACGGTACCGGCTGACTCGGCTACCTCTCAGAACAGGACTAATGGTCTATGGACCACTCTCTCCAGAACAATGGTTACCCTGATTTTTCTTTCTCCGCTGCTGCACTCGAAATGTCCGCTGTCCGTTATACCGAATAACCGGTGACAGACAGGGAGAGAGCAACATGAACAAGAAGAACAAGAACAAGGACATTTTTTACCTTATGCATTCAGCGTACTATCATTATCCGCTGTGACAAAAATTAATGTCCAGTGTCCATATTAACGGCTTTACGATTGTGGGTTCTTGCTTGATTTTTCTTCAATTAATTTGTCATGAATTTCGTTTCTTTGTTTTTAAACTTCTTTGTTAAACTCATTCTTCCATTCCTTTATTTACCCATGCATACATTTCTTTGCTAGTTTCCGTGCGTGTTACCGTATCTGTCTGTCTGTCTGTCTGTCTGTCTGTCTAGTTTCTATCTTTTTATTTTTCACGTGTTTACACTTCTTTGTTTTGTATCTCTTTTATATTTCTCTGAAAATAGATGACACTGTCAAAATGGTACAGAACACCATCATGATTCATTTCATTGTCAGTTTATTCCTTTTCGGGATTTTAGGCTTCTTGATACACAATGAAATATAAATGTAATTTTGAGTGACGATTCTCGTCTAATTCATTGTATCTTTTTTGTTGTTCATTTCTTCTAACATCTCACCCTTTCATTCTTAAAACATCTGTTCCATTTTTCATGTTTTGTGGGATTGCAAGTTTTGAGCACTTATGTATGTATTTCATTGATATGACAGGTTACCGTTCATTACTTTCTATTCCTGTTAAGATATGTCATGTCTGTCTGGTGCTGTGGTTCTGTTTGATGCGTCATGTGTGTCTGGTGCTGTGGTTCTGTTTGATGCGTCATGTGTGTCTGGTGCTTTTGGTTCTGTTTGATGCGTCATGTGTGTCTGGTGCTGTGGTTCTGTTTGATGTGTCATGTGTGTCTGGTGCTGTGGTTCTGTTTGATGTGTCATGTGTGTCTGGTGCTGTGGTTCTGTTTGATGTGTCATGTGTGACTGGTGCTGTTGGTTCTGTTTGATGTGTCATTTGTGTCTGGTGCTGTGGTTCTGTTTGATGTGTCATGTGTGTCTGGTACTTTTGGTTCTGTTTGATGTGTCATGTGTGTCTGGTGCTGTGGTTCTGTTTGATGTGTCATGTGTGTCTGGTGCTGTTGTTCTGTTTGATGTGTCATGTGTGTCTGGTGCTGTGATTCTGTTTGATGTGTCATGTGTGTCTGGTGCTGTGGTTCTGTTTGATGTGTCTTGTGTGTCTGGTGCTGTGGTTCTGTTTGATGTGTCTTGTGTGTCTGGTGCTGTGGTTCTGTTTGATGCGTCTTGAGTGTATGGTGCTGTGGTTCTGTTTGATGTGTCATGTGTGTCTGGTGCTGTGGTTCTGTTTGATGTGTCATGTGTGTCTGGTGCTGTGGTTCTGTTTGATGTGTCATGTGTGTCTGGTGCTGTGGTTCTGTTTGATGCGTCATGTGTGTCTGGTGCTGTGGTTCTGTTTGATGTGTCATGTGTGTCTGGTGCTGTGGTTCTGTTTGATGTGTCATGTGTGTCTGGTGCTGTGGTTCTGTTTGATGTGTCATGAGCGTCTGGTGGTTTTGGTTCTGTTTGATGTGTCATGTGTGTCTGGTGCTGTGGTTCTGTTTGATGTGTCATGTGTGTCTGGTGCTGTGGTTCTGTTTGATGTGTCTTGTGTGTTTGGTGATTTTGGTTCTGTTTGATGTGTCTTGAGTGTATGGTGCTGTGGTTCTGTTTGATGTGTCTTGTGTGTCTGGTGCTGTGGTTCTGTTTGATGTGTCATGTGTGTCTGGTGCTGTGGTTCTGTTTGATGTGTCATGTGTGTCTGGTGCTGTGGTTCTGTTTGATGCGTCATGTGTTCTGGTGCTGTGGTTCTGTTTGATGCGTCATGTGTTCTGGTGCTGTGGTTCTGTTTGATGTGTCATGTGTGTCTGGTGCTGTGGTTCTGTTTGATGCGTCATGTGTCTGGTGCTGTGGTTCTGTTTGATGCGTTTTGTGTGTCTGGTGCTGTGGTTCTGTTTGATGTGTCATGTGTGTCTGGTGCTGTGGTTCTGTTTGATGTGTCTTGAGTGTATGGTGCTGTGGTTCTGTTTGATGTGTCTTGTGTGTCTGGTGCTGTGGTTCTGTTTGATGTGTCATGTGTGTCTGGTGCTGTGGTTCTGTTTGATGTGTCTTGTGTGTCTGGTGCTGTGGTTCTGTTTGATGCGTCTTGTGTGGTTGTGCATGTGGTTCTGTTTGATGCGTCTTGTGTGATTGTGCATGTGGATCTGTTTGATGCGTCTTGTGTGATTGTGCATGTGGTTCTGTTTGATGTGTCATGTGTGTCTGGTGCTGTGGTTCTGTTTGATGCGTCATGTGTGTCTGGTGCTGTGGTTCTGTTTGATGCGTCTTGTGTGATTGTGCATGTGGTTCTGTTTGAGGCGTCGTGTACGTCTGTTGGTTGCTGTTCTGTTTGATGCGTCTTTTGCGTCCTGCGTTGTTTTATTTTGTTGTCTTTTTTTCTGTTTAATGCGTCTTGTGAGTCTGTTGCTTGTGGTTCTGTTGGATGAGTTTTGTGTGATTGTGCTTGTGACTTCATGTGTGTCTGGTGCTTGCCGTTTTGTTTGATGCGTCGTGTTTGATTGGTTTGTTGCTATATTCGATGCGTCTTGTGTGTTTGGTGTCTTTTGGTTCTGTTTGATGCGCCGTGTGTGATTGTGCTTTTGTTTCTGTTCAATGCGTCTTGTGTGTCTGGTGATTGTGGTTCTTTTTACTTTGCGTCTCGTGCGTACACCTCTCTCTCTCTCTCTCTTTCAAGAGAGAGAGAGAGAGTGTGTGTATATATATATATATATATGTATATATATATATATATGGGGAGGGGGGGGAGATAAAATTTTAAAAATGAAGAAAAAAAATCACGTTCAAAATAGTCTCAGTGTGTAAGGGAGACAACCGCAAGACTACTTGTTAATTTCATCTGTCATGTAATAATTAGAACATACACAAAGACGCACAGACACGCTTACATGCAAACATGAACACCCACCCCAATTTACCAACAACCGTTGTGATCAAGTTAGCATCAGTGTGCTTACTCTACGTTTCGTCAAACTACGAAAACGACACGTGCGTTTGGCGTTGAACTATATACCTAGATTGAAAAAAAAGGTTGCTTTGTTAGGTTAGTGGGTAACGACTGTTGTTCATCAATGTCAGTAATGCTGCGAAGGCTTCATTTTGAGGATTAGATAATACATCAGAAAATGTGAAATTCGTGAAAAATGGGTTTAAAGTGCTTCCCGCCAAAGACCTCGTCTGGATATTTCTAACGTGGAATTAACGCATGAAGCGCATTCCTGCTGCAGCATAAAAGTACGACATATCATGTTGTTGGGTGGTTGGAACAATGGAGTGCTCATGCAATAATAATAATAATAATAATGGTATTTATATAGCGTTGAATCTTGTGCAGAGACAAATCAAAGCGCTTTCGCACAAGTCATTCACACGCATACATAACTCTAAAACCGTAGAAACTAAAGACAAGGAAGAGGCAGGCAAAGGAGGCTATTTTGGGAAGAGGTGGGTTTTAAGGCCAGACTTGAAAGAGCTGAGTGTGGAGACTTGACGAAGTTGATTCCAATTGCATGGTCCAGAGACAGAGAAAGTACGCCGGCCAACAGTCGAGTGTTTGAATCTGGGTATGCGTAAACGGAGTGGATCCGAAGCCGATTGTAGTGAGCGAGATGGAGTGTTTCAGTTTCAGTTTCAGTAGCTCAAGGAGGCGTCACTGCGTTCGGACAAATCCATATACGCTACACCACATCTGCCAAGCATATGCCTGACTAGCAGCGTAACCCAACGCGCTTAGTCAGGCCTTGAGAAAAAAAGGTGAATAAATAACAGATAAGCGTACATAAATAAGTGAATAAATAAATAATAATTAGAATATAAAAAAGGGGTAGTAGTAGTAGTAGTAGTAGTAGTAGTAGTAGTAATAATAATAATAATAATAATGATGATTATAATAATAATAATACTAAATAAATAAATAGATAGATAAATAAATAAGACAACAATGATGATAAATAAGCAAATAAATGTAAAACATGAAGACACACATTCACACATACACCCACACATGCATAACAGATATGCACCAAACATGCAGCTTCACAGATATGAAAGCACAGTCAAATACACATAAACGTACATGAGCCCCAACACACACACACACACGAGATGGAGTGTAGAGGTGAAAGCAGCATGCTCAAATTATCTGCACTTCCTCTGCATTATTCCAACTATTCAGAAAGTTCTCGTTCCTTCCTCAGTAGACCCAGTTCTTTACATGAATGTACACACTCACACACTCGAAAGAAACGGTACCTCATATGAGCATATATTGGCCATTTGGCATTTACTTATCTGTCACCTTGAATTGAGTTTACAATTCCATTCATGGTTTGGGCCTGTCATCCCGTGTCCCAAAATCCGTTTTACTCATTTATCTGCAGTCTGTCACATTATATTTCAGAATGTATTCGTAAGCTACTTTCTTTGATGATTATCTCATCATCTACTTATATTCTGGATTTTCTTCGCTAACTTTACTGAAACTTATACTTACCAACTTCTTGTGTTCCAGGACGCCGACGCTGTGGAATCTTCGTAACGCCTTTCATGACGTCGAACTCGGTGTGACGTCAATGCCATTATATCGTCACTGCGACGGCAATGTACGTCTGGGCTCCTTGAGTTCAAAAGGACATGGGCATGATGAGGTCTGTCCGGACTTTGCAGAAAATGAAGTTCTAAAAGTAGGGGTTTTTTCCCCTCATGGTGGAAACGTTCAAGGAATGACAATTTTACTCAGTGGTAACTGTCTTACACATTGACTTCGATAGTAACTAATCAACTGCACACTGACACAGATTGCTATTACTCCAGCGTCGTCTCACCTTTCGGATTGCCGAAGAATATTAGGCCTACTCTTCTTATGATATTGTTGTTTCCGACAGTTTTAATGCCCTTTTATTTTTAACGACAGGTCACATTGTTCATCAGATACTTGAAGCTAACGCAGCGTCTACCCTCATTTTTCTCCCTAAAAAGAAGATATATTCGTTGCTATATTTATATCATTTTTTTTTTAATTTCCCTTTGAAATGCGATTTTATATCAGTATGTTTGTTTCACCATTGCTGTTTATGTCCGTGGGGTTTTGGGTTTTTTTTCTGTTCTTTCGTGTCTCCCAGTTCCCAGGTCGGTTAGTGAGAAAAGAGTCTTCTACTAATAACCGATGAAGCACACACACACACACACACACACACACACACACAACGCATACACATTGATATGATTTTGTTCATAATATAGTCTGACCATTACCATTTTTTGTTGTCTTTGTTATCCCCCTCTCCCCCTCACCAGTCCTTCCCCTCCACCCCGTTTCTTTTTTTTTTATTGAGGAAAAAAAGTGCGGGATATACTCAAAACGATATAAATATGGTGTGTAAATGCCATTATCTTTTTGTGTGGTTTCAAATTCAGAAATAGAACAGAAAACCTATATTGATTTATTTATAAACAAATATACCTGCTTAGATTTGAGTAAAACATGCTGTCATAATCAAGAACAAGTGTCTGACCATTTTCACAAGTCGTTATCTTTGTGTCCTATTTTTCAGCTCTGGTAATAATGAGAGTTGAAGTTCAAAGTCGTGTCGTTATTCTGAACATAGACACATATACAATAAAACAGGAATGAAGCTTTCTTGGTGTGTTCTGTGTTGTTTTTTCTCTGATTCAGTTTTCACGTCTCGACTGAATCACATCTGTGTGTGCGTGTGTGTGTATGTGTATGTGTGTGTGTGTGTGTGTGTGTGTGTGTGTGTGTGTGTGTGTGAAAATAAACCTTACACAAGGTGCACGTCAAGTCTGCCAACCAGCAGCGGACGCAGTGTGGAACAACTACACTGGAAGACCGACCACTTCCCAAATTCATGGCAAGTCATCGCACACATGGGAAAATATAGATTTAGCGTGTTAGCATACACCCAACGCTCTGCTTACATCAGACACTGGCATCAGCTAACAGCTCACACTTGGGACAACATCAAAACGAGAGCTGTATGATCAATGGTCACACCGCTACAAAGGGAGTTCATTTAAAGCTTAGTGTTTCCTGAAAGACTATGACTCTGAAACCAGGCAAGGTGCACTGGCTTTTAGTGCTGCAGCCTTGGGGGCTGGCTAGTTGGCCTTTGGGGACCATCCCAACGCCGACTGTCCTCAATCCCCCTCAAGCCGAGAGAGCAGGGGATGTAACTTGAGCAAGACATTACCCATTCTAATCAAATTCTAGCCAAGATAGTCGGGACATGAGTTGCCGCCTCTGCTGTTCCAATGGTCATAGTCAGACATGAAGTATACATCATACATTGAACGCCACACACTCGCTAATTTCGCAGCACTCCACTCACCAGCTGTCTCTGAAGTAAACTATCAGACGGCTCCACGAGTGAACGGCAGTACCAAACAAAAAGTGATCACAAACCCCTGGGTGAAACATCATCTGGGGTCAAAGACTAGCGTCAAGGACTGGCAGCTGGGGGGACACGGTTCCAATCCAGTCTATCAGTGTGGGAACGTTTGGTTCAGTCGCTAGCTGATACTACAAGCTGAGTGTGATGTGAATTTAAACGGGAAGATTGGAACCACGCAGTCAGCAGCTATTCAACATGACAATACAGTCAACAGCTATTCAACATGACAATACAGTCAACAGTTATCCAACATGACAATACAGTCAACAGTTATCCAACATGACAATACAGTCAACAGTTATCCAACATGACAATACAGTCAGCAGTTATCCAACATGACAATACAGTCAACAGTTATCCAACATGACAATACAGTCAACAGTTATCCAACATGACAATGCAGTCAACAGCTATCCAACATGACAATACAGTCAGCGGTTATCCAACATGACAATGCAGTCAAAAGTTATTCAACATGACAATACAGTCAACAGTTATCCAACATGACAATGCAGTCAACAGTTATCCAACATGACAATACAGTCAGCAGTTATCCAACATGACAATGCAGTCAACAGTTATTCAACATGACAATACAGTCAGCAGCTATCCAACATGACAATACAGTCAACAATTATCCAACATGAAAATACTGTCAGCAGTTATCCAACATGACAATGCAGTCAACAGTTATCCAACATGACAATACAGTCAGCAGCTATTCAACATGACAATACAGTCAACAGTTATCCAACATGACAATACAGTCAACAGTTATCCAACATGACAATGCAGTCAACAGTTATTCAACATGACAATACAGTCAACAGTTATCCAACATGACAATACAGTCAACAGTTATCCAACATGACAATACAGTCAACAGTTATTCAACATGACAATACAGTCAACAGTTATCCAACATGACAATGCAGTCAACAGTTATCCAACATGACAATACAGTCAGCAGTTATCCAACATGACAATACAGTCAGCAGTTATCCAACATGACAATACAGTCAACAATTATCCGGCATGACAATACAGTCAAAAGTTATTCAACATGACAATACAGTCAACAGTTATCCAACATGACAATGCAGTCAACAGTTATCCAACATGACAATACAGTCAGCAGTTATCCAACATGACAATGCAGTCAACAGCTTTTCAACATGACAATGCAGTCAATAACTATTCAACATGACAATACAGTCAACAGTTATCCACACAAGCAACAGTTATCCAATGAGGACCACACAATCAACGATAAACGACACAGTCACAAGTTATCCAATGAGGACAACACAAGCAACAGTCATCCAATGAGGACCACACAGTCAAGTGTCATCAACTATAAACTACACAGTCAACAGTTATCCAGCAGGACCACACAGTAAACAGTTGTCTAACAGGACCATACTGCCATCAATTATCCAGCAGGACCACACAGTAAACAGTTGTCTAACAGGACCATACTGCCATCAATTATCCAGCAGGACCACACAGTAAACAGTTGTCTAACAGGACCATACTGCCATCAATTATCCACAAGGACCACACAGTAAACAGTTGTCTAACAGGACCATACTGCCATCAATTATCCACAAGGACCACACAGTAAACAGTTGTCTAACAGGACCATACTGCCATCAATTATCCACAAGGACCACACAGTAAACAGTTGTCTAACAGGACCATACTGCCATCAATTATCCACAAGGACCACACAGTAAACAGTTGTCTAACAGGACTATACTGCCATCAATTATCCACAAGGACCACACAGTAAACAGTTGTCTAACAGGACCATACTGCCATCAATTACCCAGCAGGACCACACAGTAAACAGTTGTCTAACAGGACCATACTGCCATCAATTACCCAGCAGGACCACACAGTAAACAGTTGTCTAACAGGACCATACTGCCATCAATTATCCAGCAGGACCACACAGTAAACAGTTGTCTAACAGGACCATACTGCCATCAATTATCCACAAGGACCACACAGTAAACAGTTGTCTAACAGGACCATACTGCCATCAATTATCCACAAGGACCACACAGTCAACAGTCATTCATTACACGATAAAACAGTTGTCCATAATCATCGTCAATAGTTTTCTAACAGGACCACAGTCAATATTTGTCCACAAGGACCACACATACAGCAGCTGTTAACTTAGACCACACGACAATTATCCAATGGGACTACACAGTCAACAATTATCCAGTAGGGCCACAGAGTCGGCAGTCAATCACCAGGACAACATTGTCAACAGTTGTCTGTTATGACCACACAGTCAACTGTTATCCACTAGAACCATATTGCCAACAGTCATCTACTGTTACTGTACAGTCATTAGTTATTCATAAGGACCACACAGTCAAACGTTATTCATAAGTATAAAACAGTCAACAGTTATCCATAATGACCATACAGTTCACAATTATCCACTAAGTTATCCTCTGGGACCATATACAATCAACACCTATCCAACAGGATCACACAGGTATCAGTTATCCAAAAGGACCATACGCTTAACAGTTATCTACTGGGACCACAAAGTCAACATTCATCCTATAGTACCACACAGTCAACAGTCATCCAACATGACCCCACTGTTAACAGTTATCCACCAGGACCACACATCAACAGCGTTCCAGCAGAACCACACAGTGAATATTTATCCAGCATGACAACACAGTCAAAAATCACCTTGCACAACCACTCAGTCAACAATTTCCAAGCATACCCACACAATCACCAGTCATTCAGCATGACCACACAGTCACCAGTCATTGAGCATGACCACACAGTCACCAGTCATTGAGCATGACCACACAGTCACCAGTCACACAGCATGACCACACAATAACCAGTCATTCAACATGACCACACAGTCACCAGTCATTCAGCATGACCACACAGTCACCAGTCACACAGCATGACCACACAGTCACCAGTCATTCAGCATGACCACACAGTCACCAGTCATTCAGCATGACCACACAGTCACCAGTCATTGATCATGACCACACAGTCACCAGTCATTGAGCATGACCACACAATCACCAGTCATTCAGCATGACCACACAGTCACCAGTCATTGAGCATGACCACACAATCACCAGTCATTGAGCATGACCACACAATCACCAGTCATTGAACATGACCACACAATCACCAGTCATTCAGTGTGACCACACAGTCATCAGTCATTTTGAATGACCACACAGTCACCAGTCATTCAGCATGACCACACAGAAAAATCAAATAATAATAATAATAATAATAATAATAATAATAATAAATAAATAAATAAATAAGACAACAGCCATCCAATGGGAGCACAGTCCATAGTTATTCATTGGGACCACACAGTCAAACGTTATCCAATAGGACCACACAGCCAACAATTATTCATAGGGACCACACACTCAACAATTATTCATAGGGACCACACACTCAACACTTATTCATAGGGACCACACACTCAACAATTATTCTTAGGTTCCACACAGTCAACAATTATTCATGGGGAGCACACATCAACAATTATTCATAGGGACCACACACTCAACAATTATTCATAGGGACCACACACTCAACAATTATTCATAGGGACCACACACTCAACACTTATTCATAGGGACCACACACTCAACACTTGTTCATAGGGACCACACAGTCAACAATTATTCATAGGGACCACACAGTCAACAATTATTCATAGGGACCACACAGCCAACAATTATTCATAGGGACCACACACTCAACAATTATTCATAGGGACCACACACTCAACAATTATTCATAGGGACCACACAGTCAACAATTATTCATAGGGACCACACACTCAACACTTATTCATAGGGACCACACAGTCAACAATTATTCATAGGGACCACACA
The DNA here is from genome assembly GCF_041734735.1 of Babylonia areolata. Taxonomy (NCBI): domain Eukaryota; kingdom Metazoa; phylum Mollusca; class Gastropoda; order Neogastropoda; family Buccinidae; genus Babylonia; species Babylonia areolata. The sequence goes on along the minus strand of NC_134885.1, from coordinate 38,544,708 downwards.
GTCAACAATTATTCATAGGGACCACACACTCAACACTTATTCATAGGGACCACACACTCAACACTTATTCATAGGGACCACACAGCCAACACTTATTCATAGGGACCACACAGTCAACAATTATTCATAGGGACCACACACTCAACAATTATTCATAGGGACCACACACTCAACAATTATTCATAGGGACCACACACTCAACAATTATTCTTAGGCTCCACACAGTCAACAATTATTCATGGGGAGCACACATCAACAATTATTCATAGGGACCACACACTCAACAATCATTCATGGGGACCACACAGTCAACAATTATTCATAGGGAGCACACATCAACAATTATTCATAGGGACCACACACTCAACAATTATTCATAAGGACCACACACTCAACAATTATTCATAGGGACCACACACTCAACAATTATTCATAGGGACCACACAGTCAACAATTATTCATAGGGACCACACAGTCAACAATTATTCATAGGGACCACACACTCAACAATTATTCATAGGGACCACACACTCAACAATTATTCATAGGGACTACACAGTCAACAATTATTCATAGGGACCACACAGCCAACAATTATTCATTAACTCATTCTACCCCCCAGCTGCATGTCTGTTACAAATCCCCTGGTCCAGCACAATATGAAACCAGTGCAGTGAAAGTTGGGCTATTCACTAAAACGGTGAAAATAAACGGAGATTTGTTGATTTAATCGCTCAAACAAAGTCTTGGTTTTCATGCTTCCGAAATCTGCAGACAACTCAGTTTGGAAAGCCAGCTGTACCAAGCAAGAATAGAAAAAATCAGAATAGTGGATTGGTACGAGAATACGCGTACCTGGTCTATAGGGGAAGTAACCATGGTACAAGTAAACGTGTGCCTGGAATGGAATGAGTGAACACATTGAACACTGCGCCTAGCATTGCTATGGCATCTCATTGAATGGTTATCATTTTCCTGCATATGCAAAAACGCGAATGATAAGGGAACTAATTTGTACAGTAATTTGTACAGATGCGCCCACACCTCATTTGAAGGAAAGCAGTATAGTTTCTGAGGTTTTTTGTTTGTTTGTTTGTTTGTTTTTTCGTATCAATATAGCATTAAAGTCTGTCGAGTGCCCAGGATTGAATGAGCTAAGGCCACACAGTCAACAATCATTCACTGGTCAATCAGCAGTTTTGCATTGGGAACTTTCAGTCAACAGTTATTCACGAGGACCAAACAGTCAACGGGTATCAACCAAGACCACACGGTGACCAGATATCCATTAGGACCACACAGTCAACTGTTACCACCAAGGACAAAATTGTCAGTAGTTATCCACTAGGACCATTCTGTCAACAGTTATATACAAAGACTACACAGTCAAAAGGTACCCCATAGGACTACATATACAGCAGTTGCCCACTAGATTAAACAGTAAAGTGTTTTGATCTGATGGTACTGGGACTGCAGACAAGACTTTGTGTGGTAGCGTATAGGGGTAATGGAACTGGCAGTTAAAAAAAAAAGATTAAAAAAATCCAAAACAAAAGGAAACAACAACAACAACAACAAAAACCAACAACACCCACACAACATCCAACTTATATAAATACATTATCCTCAATCCACATTCATCTAAACAAATTAGTCTTCCTCCTGTAGGAGGGCACCACAAGTCATTCCAGCCAGTCCTTACAATACAGTCTGGTGGAGAAAACACACACACACACACACACACACACACACACACACACACACACACACACACACACACACACCAACAACGCCAACCGTAGTCTGTGACGCAGTCAGTACATCGCCAAGGTTTTCAATACAACCAACACGAACAGGTTACATTTCAATACCATGTCGTCTGGTGCAACATACAAACCACCGACCCCACTGCCTGTCTGCGAGGCAGTAAGTGCATTGCCAAGGATTTCAATACAACACGAATCGATTAAATTCCACATTGTGTAAACTTCCTGACCTCCGTTTTCGTTGGATCTGGTGCAGTGAGTGGAAGTAGAGCAAAGAGGTTGTTTTCTTAATGTAGGCCGTTGACTCTAATCAACAGGAATATACAGTGATCCACAAAAACAAAAGCAAATGAACGCAGTTACGAACTGAAATTACCGAAATTTTGTATTTTGTTTTGTATTTTGTATTCCTTTTTATCAGAACAGATTTCTCTGTGTGAAATTCGGGCTGCTCTCCCCAGGAGAGCGCGTCGCTACACTACAGCGTCACCCCATTTTTTTTCATTCTTTTTTTTTCCTGCGTGCAGTTTTATTTGTTTTTCCTATCGAAGTGGATTTTTCTACATAATTTTGCCAGGAACAACCCTTTTGTTGCCGTGGGTTCTTTTACGTGCGCTAAGTGCATGCTGCACACGGGACCTCGGTTTATTGTCTCATCCGAATGACTAGCGTCCAGATCACCACTCAAGGTCTAGTGGAGGGGGAGAAAATATCGGCGGCTGAGCCGTGATTCGAACCCGCGCGCTCAGATTCTCTCGCTTCCGAGGCGGACGCGTTACCTCTAGGCTATCACTCCACTGCATACATGCACATGTTATTGGGATCGATTTCTCTGAATACAACTTCCATTCGGAAATGTCAGTGATTCCTCAACAGTGAGACATGAGATAGTAAACATGTCAAGAAAGAGATCGATTTGATTTCGACCATTGGTAAGTATCCATGTGATTTCCTCACAACATGACACACAGTGGCGAAATGACTCATGCGTTCATTGGAATCGTTACAGCACAGATCGAACTATTGGCATCCAAAGTTATGTAGAACTGAAAAGATGCACCGTCCGGTTTGATTTTCTTATCAACACAATGTTGTATAAACCCCACTAAATTTACAGAGGGTAGGAGAGAGAGAGAGACAGACAGACAGACAGACAGAGACAGAGAGAAGAGAAAGAGAAAGACAGACAGAGATAGAGAGAAGAGAAAGAGAGAGAAAGACAGGCAAAGACAGAGAGACAGACAGACAGAGAGAGTGAGAGGGAAAGGGAGAGAGGGAGGGAGAGGGTCAAACGATTTTGATTTCAAGAGGGAATGAGAATAAACATTCATACTTTTTGTTTTCATCCAAGCCTAGAGCAAAAAGGAAATAGAAAAAAAAAGAAGGAAAAACTTAAACACAAACACAGAGAGAGGGAGACACACACACACACACACACACACACACACACACACACACACACACACACACACACACACACACACACACACACACACACACACACACACACACACACACACACACACACACACACACACACACACACACACACACACACACACACACACACAGAAGAGGAGGGAGGGGGGTTTTGGGCGGGGACAGATAGTCACAAAGTCTGAGAATGGGTGAAAATTAATTCAGGAGCATTCGGCACCGATACGAGTACAGCGGAAGTAAAAGGTTAAGGAAGAACAAACCCCAAGAACTTCTGAGTGCAGACTGACGAGAACACGTGGACAGTGTTGGCTTTACCATGTGTGTCTTTGTGTAAGCTAATTTCTGTACTTGTCTGCCGTATTTCCTGTCTGGACGTGAATCAGCTTCTGTACATGTCTGACGTATTTCCTGTCTGGACGTGAATCAGCTTCTGTACATGTCTGACGTATTTCCTGTCTGGACGTGAACCAGCTTCTGTACATGTCTGACGTATTTCCTGTCTGGACGTGAACCAGCTTCTGTACATCTCTGACGTATTTCCTGTCTTTGTGTGAACAAGCTTCTGTACATGCCTGCCGTATTTCCTGTCTGGACGTGAACCAGCTTCTGTACATGTCTGCCGTATTTCCTGTCTGGACGTGAATCAGCTTCTGTACATGTCTGACGTATTTCCTGTCTGGACGTGAACCAGCTTCTGTACATGTCTGCCGTATTTCCTGTCTTTGTGTGAACCAGCTTCTGTACATGTCTGCCGTATTTCCTGTCTTTGTGTGAACCAGCTTCTGTACATGTCTGACGTATTTCCTGTCTTTGTGTGAACCAGCTTCTGTACATGTCTGACGTATTTCCTGTCTTTGTGTGAACCAGCTTCTGTACATGTCTGACGTATTTCCTGTCTTTGTGTGAACCAGCTTCTGTACATGTCTGCCGTATTTGACTGTCCTTGGTAAATCAACTATTGTACTTCTCTGCTGTTGTTCCAATGTGTGTGAGAAACCACTCTGTACCTGACGTAGTTCTTGTTGTCGTGTGAACCGACTTTACACTTGTATGCCGCATTTCTGACATCATGTCAACCAGCTTCTCTATTTGTCTATCGTATTTTCTGCCACTGTATTTTCTGTACTTGTCTGACGTACTTCCTGTCGTCGTGTGAACCGACTTTACATTTGTTTGACGTATTTTTTTTTAACATTCTGTCAACCAACTTCTTTACTTGTCCATCGTATTTTCTGTCTTTCTCTGCTTTCCTGTCGTATTCCCTGTCTTTGTGTGAACCAACTTCTGTACATGTCTGTCTTGTATTTCAAGTTGTCATGTGAACTAACTTTCGTACTTGCATGCCGTTATTCCGTGTTGGAACCGAGCAGAAACGGACAAACTGAATATTGACAACTCACACACACACACACACACACACACACACACACACACACACACACACACAGAGAGAGAGAGAGAGAGAGAGAGAGAGAGAGAGAGAGAGAGAGAGAGACGTACAACCAGTCACACAACCTTCTGAACCCAACGAAAACAACCCGCTTCAGTCACCCACGGGGCGTCTTTGAAATGGCCAATCAACTTCTTTTCACTGCACTCCACCCTCCCACACCCTCCCCCTCTCAGCCTCCACACCCCGAGAACGTCTGGAAGTGTAGGCCCCACAGCAGCCTCGTCAAAAACAAAAAAAAAAAAAAAAAAAAAAAAAGTTACAGACGGACATTTATTTTCACGGTGAAAGAAGCACTCTGAATGACACAGACAGTCATTGTCACTGTAAAAGCAGCACCGTCGAATGGCACAGACAGTCGGCCATTTTCACGGTAAAACGACCACTAGGAATGACACAGACACTCAGCATTTTTTTTTCTTGCCCGTGATTTTAATGTTTAGTGCAGAATCCATCATCACACTGTTATTAGATTCGTGTCGGCATGGCCACTATTTTTTTTTTTTTTAAACAATTTTTTTAATTCCCGATCTCTCACCCATCCATTCCACAAATCTTACATTCATTCATCAACATCTTTCTGCTGTAGTCGTTATACAGGGTTACCTGGAAATGGACAGGAAGAGAGAAATGAAAAGTGTCATGGAAACATGCAATGTTGGCAATGACTTACCTTGGTATGCTGTTCCATTTTCATCCATAAACTGATCAAGAAAGTTGTTCATTGACTGTACAAAAAGAGGGTCTTTCAAAAGTGAATTGTTGAAATGCCAGTAAACTGGACCTCTTTCAAACCTGGGGAAAAATAAGTTCTGTGATAATTGCCTTATGGTCAGTATTAGAGATAAACATATTATTACAACTGACAAGATATTGTGACATATCTTGACGAGGAAAAACGTAGTCTAGTCTGCGAGCTATGAATGGGTTGTATCTACACCAGGTGTAGTCTTTCTCAGTTTCGTGAAGTAATCTCCAGACATCCTGAACACTGAGGGCAGCAACTGTTTCTTTAAGACCAGCGATGGGGATGACCTGAAATTATTTCCAGCTCAGTGTTCATGGCTGTGTTAAAATCACCCATTATCAGTAATCGTTCATTAGCATAATCTTTCAGTGTATTTTGGAGTGTTTTGAAAAAAGAGAGTTTCTCAACATTTTCATTTGGTGCATAAACATTAGCTATGGTGAAAGATACTTCTTCTGTGACAACTGACACAATTAATAATCTATCGTTTTCTTTTATAAGTTGAACATTTCCTGTAAAGTGTTTTGATATCATGATCATCTCCCCTTTGGAATGACCTGTCCCTTCGTGATATATGATTTTGCCACCCCATTCCCTTTCCCACAAATCTGCAGTTTTCTTTGTAATGTGAGCTTCTTGGATACAGATAATATCAAGTTTTTGTTTTTGGGGATATTGAATATAGATTTTCGCCTTAATTTTACTACTCAGCCCTTTGGCATTACCGGAACCAAGTCTAATAACATCCATTTAGCAAAGCATGATTTCTTCCCATAAGCGATTCATTATAAAATCAGTACACAAAATCGTAAGCCATACTCAAGGTCATAGCTGTGACCGTTTCCAGGGAGCAAAGGGGGGACGGGGGAAAGTCAATCGGGGTTGCTTGCTGGTTCACAGTACAGACTGTCATCGTCAGACTCTCCACCACTGTTGTCCTGTGTTCTTCTAGCTTTTTTGTCTGCGGTGGATGACACGGAACCCTTGGAGCGTGGACGCTTCACGGATCCCGATCCCTCCCGCCTGTATGTCTTTAGCGTGGTTTGTCCTGTCCTTTGTCTGGATCGAGTTGTTTTTTCCGTCATCAGTGCTGTTTTGGTTTTGTTTGTTAGAGACCATTGTCGATCTGTCGTCTTGTCCAGGGCTGACTGTGGTGCTGCAAGTTTGTTTGTTCTGTGTTGCGTTTTCTGTTTTGCTATTGTCTGTCTGTTCATGTCTGATAGTTGGTTCTACTGCAACAAGGTTGCACGTTGGATCCCCGACTTTGGGTCCATCGTTCAGACATTGTCTGCAATTTACCGGGTTTGGGCAGTCCGCCGCTGTGTGTCCTTTCTGCAGGCACCGTCGACACTCCGCCTCCTGTTGTCGCTGAAGGGTCTTCTGCTCCCTGTGGTACAGGCTGGCTTTAAAAGAGCCAGTGTCCACATTTCTGGGCAGGGGAACATCCGGAACTTTTATATACAGGAAACGTCTGTCTGTCTTCCAGTGTGTCAGCTTGCCGTGATCATCCCTGTCCCTTTCCGCGATCAGTTTGGAGTGGATGGTTACTCCCAACTGCTTGACTGCTTGCAACAGTTCTGTGTCGGAGAAAGAGAGAGGGATGTTGCCGACGATCAGCTTCGTTGAAGGGGGATGCTCCTCTCTACTGTTTGAATCATTTGAATTGGGAGGTCTTACAACAAACGGATTTTGGTCTTGGACACCCACTTGTACCCCTCTAAGCGCGAAACCCTGTATAAGCAATTTGACTCTCGCATCTTTTTGTCCAGGATAAATCCTCCAAAGTCCACCTATGCGCTGGGCTCCTTCTATTGAATTGTAGCCTGTAACTTTTTCTGCAGTCGCACAGAGTTAGGAAGTAGAGAAATGCTTTTTATCAAACCCCGGCAGTTCATTGTTTACAACAAAAACAGGTAAAGTACGCTCACCTCCCAAGTCGATACCAGTCGTCATGGTGAACAATTCAATAGAAAAGAAAAGGAAAGACAAAAAACAAAAAAAAACAAAAAAAAGCGCAGGATAAATCACCAGACACAGAAACACCAGGACAAAACAAACCAAAACACAGCAGTAAACCGGCAACGGCTGCTAGAACGGAGGGAGAAAAATTAAGTCCGTAAACTGTAACAGAGAGCGCACACAAACACGTTCAGTCGACTTCGACGTGAACACCGTTATCCGACAGTCAGCATTTGTCACGGTAAAAGGAGCACTGTCAAATTGCAGAGACAGTCCACCATTGTCACGGTAAAAGGATCACCATCGAATGGCACAGACAGTCATTGTCACGGTAAAAGGAGCACAATGGATGGTACAGACAGTAAGTCATTGTCACTGTTAAAAGATCTCCATCGAATGGCACAGACAGTTAGTCATTGTCACGGTAAAAGGAGCACCGTCGCATGGCACAGGCAGTCCAACATTGTCACGGTAAACGGAGCACCATAAATGCCACAGTCATTTTCACGGTGAAAGGAGTGCCATCGAATGGCACAGACAATCATTATCACGGTTAAAGGAGCACCATCGAATGGCACAGACAGTTCCACCGTTGTCACGGTAAACGGTGCACCATAAATGGCACAGTCAGTCATTGTCACGATGAAGAAACATCATAAATGATAGCACGCAGTCAGTCATAGTCACTGTAAAAAGAGGACCGTCGAATGGCACAGACAGTCAGTCATTGTCACGGTAAAAGGAGCACCACGAATAGCACAGACAGTCAGTCATTGTCACGGTAAAAGGAGCACCGTCGAATGGCGCAGACAGTCCACCATTGCCACGGTAAAAAGAGAACCATGAAAGGCACAGACAGTCGGTCATGGTTAAGATAAAAGGAGCGCCGTCGAATGGCACAGGCAGTCAGTCATTGTCACGGTAAAAGGAGCATCATCAAATGGCACAGACAGTTAGTCATTGTCACGGTAAAAGGAGCATCATCAAATGGCACAGACAGTCATTGTCACGGTAAAAGGAGCATCATCAAATGGCACAGACAGTCATTGTCACGGTAAAAGGAGCATCATCAAATGGCACAGACAGTCAGTCATTGTCACGGTAAAAGGAGCATCATCAAATGGCACAGACAGTTAGTCATTGTCACGGTAAAAGGAACACCACGAATGCCACAGACAGTCCAACATTGTCACGGTTAAAGATGCACCGTCGAATGGCACAGACAGTCATTGTCACGGTAAAAGGAGCACCATTGAATGGCACAGACAGTCGGTCATAGTCAAGGTAAAAGGAGCGCCGTCGAATGGCGCAGGCAGTCATTGTCACGGTAAAAGGAGACCAATGAATGGCACAGGCAGTCATTTTCACGGTAAAAGGAGACCCTTGAAAGGCACTGACAGTCAGTCATTGTCACGGTAAACGAAACACCGTGAATGGCACAGACAGACAGGTATTGACACGGTAGAAGAAACGCCGTGAATGACACAGACAGACAGATATTACTTACTATGATTAGTATATCAACAAGATGATTTAAAGCCATAAGGATGGCCACCAATTCAGCTGTAAAAATTGAATGTCCCTTACCTAAATAATATGATTTCTCTTTTACGAAGTCCTTTGAGTAATTTCCTGTAATTGTATTTAGAGTTA
>NC_134885.1:38525692-38530692 GCF_041734735.1 Babylonia areolata | reverse complement strand
TTGCAAATGCAAAGACAAACGATCCAGAATACAGAACCCGAACTGTAACCTATGTCTAATCTCAGTTTGGCAACAGTCCTCCACTGACGTGCATACTAGTCAACAGCGGTTACGGGGTTAATTACTGATGGCATGTAACCACGCTACCTACCACAAATACGACCTTTATCTACTTCCAAATAAAATGTATTCAGTCACGGTATTAGGCTTCAAGTCTGTCGCTCTGTAATGAGATAGTGATCAGCAAAATCATTACAATTTGTGTCGAACATTTTACTGTTCAATAACACGTTAAACAGTTGCTTTTGAACTTCTTGAGAGGAGTACGAACACTTTACGCTGTAAGATTAGGGAGGAAAAAGGGGAAAGTGCAGACTCTTATTTCCCTTTCCATCGTGTCTGAAATTGGTCATGAATTCTCTCCCTTTGTCCACCGTACGTGCAGACCTGCAAACAGCCGAATGGTCGAGCACAAAAATGCTCCTTCATCCCATAAAAGCAAATGGGAGTGCGGGAGGGGGTGGGGGAGGGGGGGGGGGAGGGGGGGTATGGCGTATATTACACAGGAATGGCGTGGGGGGGGGGGGGGGGGGGGAGTTGGGGGTGGGGGGGCGGGATTGCAGTATCCAGGCTGCTGTTTGGAAACACCATGTTAACTGAATGTCAAACGGCGAAGAGAAAGGTGTTTGGATACACAGGCACTCACTGTACTCGCCGAACCTGGCTTACAGGGTTCACAAAAACTTAAGGACCACTTTACAGAAGCTGGTATGTTTTCATATAAAAAGATGTGAAAATGACCGAGAGGTGATTTAAATTGTGCGGTCTGCATTTGGTTCGCCACATACGTCTCGTTGAACAGACAAACGACTGTTTCTGGCACAATAGGACAATGAAAAAACTTGAAAACAACAATTAAGCCAAACGTTTACAGTTATTCAGTGGTTTGTAAATCATAAATCATAGCTGTTATTGTTCTCTCCTTCTTTTAACCTTTTCACCGCCAGCCAATTCAGAGTGCAAAATTCCCTTGTGCTACAAACACAGTAAATATGGTATCTAAGTACAGCTTGGGATTCCCCCTGTGATGGGTAGAAAATATGACTTATCCTACCACCGAACATAAAGAGCAGTAGGTTCATGGATAACAGATCCACGATCTGGTCACCCTTCAGTGACATGGGTCCTCTACCTAGCTGCTGCATAACTGCGAGTTTGGCAGTGAAAAAGGTTAAATGGAGGAGCAAGTGTCAGAAACTTGGTATGGCTATGGGTTCTTCTCTTTACATTGGCTACACACACCGCCGTTTGCCGAAAGTGTAGCATCATTTCACAGTGTTCACGAAAATATCTGGTCTGGTCTCTGTGTGCTAAGCTTTACTCTATTGGAGTGTGTGATAGACTGAGTCTGGTCTCTGTGTGCTAAGCTTTACTCTGTTGGAGTGTGTGATAGACTGGGTCTGGTTTCTGTGTGCTGAATTTTATTTGTGATAGATTGCGTGTAGTCTGTGTGTGCTGAACGTTACTGTATTTGAGAGTGTGATAGATTGAGATTGATCTGTGTGTGCCGAACCTGCTTATGTCAGAGTACATGATATATCGGGTCTGGACTGTGTGTGCAGAAATTTACTGTATTAGCGTGATAGATTGTCTGGTCTGCGTGTGCTGAACGGTACTGTATTAGACAGTGTGATGGATTGGGTCTGGTCTACGTGTGCTAAATTTGACTATTTTAGAGACTGACAGATTGGGTCTGGTCTGTGTGTGCTGAACTTTACTTTGTTGGAGTGTGTGATAGATTGAGATTGTTCTGTGTGTGCCGAACCTGCTTGTGTCAGAGTATATGATACATCGGGTCTGGACTGTGTGTGCAGAAATTTACTGTATTAGCGTGATAGATTGTCTGGTCTGCGTGTGCTGAACGTTACTGTATTTGAGAGTGGGATAGATTGGGTCTGGTCTGTGTGTTCAGAAATTTACTGTTTTAGCGTGACAGATTGGGTCTGGTCTGTGTGCAGAAATTACTGTATTAGCGTGATAGATTGGGTCTGGTCTACGTGTGCTGAACGTTACTGTATTAGACAGTGTGATAGATTGGGTCTGGTCTACGTGTGCTGAACTTTACTTATTTGAGAGTGTGATAGATTGGGTCTGGTCTACGTGTGCTGAACTTTACTTATTTGATAGTGTGATAGATTGGGTCTGGTCTCTGTGTGCTGAATTTGACTATTTTAGAGACTGACAGATTTGGTCTGGTCTGTGTGTGCTGAACTTTACTTTGTTGGAGTGTGTGATAGATTGAGATTGTTCTGTGTGTGCCGAACCTGCTTATGTCAGAGTACATGATACATCGGGTCTGGTCTGTGTGCAGAAATTTACTGTATTAGCGTGATAGATTGGGTCTGGTCTGTGTGCAGAAATTTACTGTATTAGTGTGATAGATTGGGTCTGGTCTGTGTGCAGAAATTTACTGTATTAGCGTGATAGATTGGGTCTGGTCTGTGTGCAGAAATTTACTGTATTAGCGTGATAGATTGGGTCTGGTCTGTGTGCAGAAATTACTGTATTAGCGTGATAGATTGGGTCTGGTCTACGTGTGCAGAACGTTACTGTATTAGTGTGATAGATTGGGTCTGGTCTGTGTGCAGAAATTTACTGTATTAGCGTGATAGATTGTCTGGTCTACGTGTGCTGAACGGTACTGTATTAGACAGTGTGATGGATTGGGTCTGGTCTACGTGTGCTGAACTTTACTTATTTGAGAGTGTGATAGATTGGGTCTGGTCTCTGTGTGCTAAATTTGACTATGTTAGAGACTGACAGATTTGGTCTGGTCTGTGTGTGCGCTGAACTTTTCTTTGTTGCAGGGTGTGATAGATTGAGATTGATCTGTGTGTGCCGAACCTGCTTATGTCAGAGTACATGATACATCGGGTCTGGACTGTGTGTGCAGAAATTTACTGTATTAGCGTGATAGATTGGGTCTGGTCTGCGTGCAGAAATTTACTGTATTAGCGTGATAGATTGGGTCTGGTCTGCGTGCAGAAATTTACTGTATTAGCGTGATAGATTGGGTCTGGCCTACATGTGCAGAACGTTACTGTATTAGAGAGTGTGATAGATTGGGTCTGGTCTGTGCTTTCACCACCATCGTGCCGGCCCACATTCATACAATCAAGTTCAGCAAGGGTGTCTTATTGGTTGGAATTTATGTGGGCGTTTTAATTGAGCAGTTACAATGAAATAACAAATGTTTAGATAATGAGCTATCTCGGATGCTCATCAGCTCGTCGACTTATAAGCTCCTCAGCTAGTGCCAGAGGTGTGACCTGGGTCACCGTTCCTTCCGAGTCATGTGCGTTCTGTTCCTGTCTCGTTCTGGTCAGCGTTTATGGCCGTGCACCAACCCAATGTTTGTACCTCGAACTGGTCGAGGGTCGTTTTGATCAGTCCGAACCAGTAGAAGTAGTGTTCCAACATTAATTAACCCAAACGTATTTGTATTTTGTATTTCTCTTATTATCACAATGGATTTCTCTGTGTGAAATTCGGGCTGCTCTCCCCAGGGAGAGCGCGTTGCTACACTACAGCGCCACCCATTTTCTTGTATTTTTTCCTGCGTGCAGTTTTATTTGTTTTTCCTATCGAAGTGGATTTTTCTACAGAATTTTGCCAGGAACAACCCTTTTGTTGCCGTGGATTCCGTGGGTTCTTTTACGTGCGCTAAGTGTATGCTGCACACGGGACCTCGGTTCTTCGTCTCATCTGAATGACTAGCGTCCAGACCACCACTCAAGGTCTAGTGGAGGGGGAGAAAATATCGGCGGCTGATCCGTGATCCGAACCAGTGCGCTCACATTCTCTCGCTTCCTTGGCGGACGCGTTACCTCTAGGCCATCACTCCACATACGTGTGCTCTTTCCACTTACAGAGAGAGAGAGAGAGAGAGAGAGAGAGAGAGAGAGAGAGAGAGAGAGAGAGAGAGAGAGAGAGAGAGAGAGAGAGAAGTGAAAGCTGTAATATTTAAGAATCGTAACCAAAACATGTCTTTTGCATTACAAACTTTTACGAGTACCGTAAGGGACCTAACTGCGGTCGTGATTGTAGAAGTCTGATTGATGTGCACAGTTATGTCCCTTGAGATTGAAATGATCTGAAAGAAACAGTCAAACAGAAAAATGCTGGTAAACTGGTCAGTACTCATTGTTTCGTCCGTTTTTTTTTGTGCTTGAAGTACATACTTTGTTATGTGCCCGTAATGAGGTGCCCATGGTTAGATGCCTGTGGTGATTCGGGGTGGAGGTGGGAGGGTTGGAGGAATTGCGCATGTTCATAACACTGTAAAGTGGCACAAATACAGCATTGATTAAAAGAAACACCTTGTGATGCGGGACCCAAGGGAGGTAAACCTGTTTAGACTTTTTTTTGTGTGGCAAGTCGCTGATTATCGCCCGTGAACAACGTGGTGGCCTGCGAGAACGGTCGGGAAAGTCTGAATGCTGCTGTGTGCTGTTTCCTGTTGTGTCACTGTTGGAAACGAAATCTATCCTAACATAATATGGGTATATTATAAATTATGACTATTTATCATACTATCATAATCTTACATTATGATTATTCTTTTCGGCTGTACTGTCTGCTATCATGAGGTGTGCATGCCATTGATGGCAGTAATTAAAAAAAAAGTCGTTATTTTCATATCGTGTTAATGTTTATCTGTCTATTTATTCACTTATTTACTTGTCTATTTATTAATCTGTTTACGTATTTATTCATTTATCTATCTGTCTACCTATCTATTCATTCATTGTATCTATTGTTTGTTTGTTTTTTAAGGAGTGGGGGAGGGGGGGGATATATCTATGCTATCATTATGTCATATTTTTGTGTATGATTAAAACAAATTCTGAAAAGAATGGTAGACCTAGATGAGAAGCCCACACCACCAGAGGCATGTAGTAGCTTGAGGTGCTGGTGTGTAACTATTCACAAAGAACTTA
>NC_134885.1:38500692-38515692 GCF_041734735.1 Babylonia areolata | reverse complement strand
GGGTTGACACGAATCGCTGACCGTTTAACCGACTATTGAATCGACTAGATATAATCATTTAGAGATGGGGTTTTTTACTGCACGGAAGCGCCTCCTCTACCTCCCCTACCTCCTCCACCCCCACTCCCGTCAAGCAGGACAGAGAAACTGCGTCGTTGCTGAACTGGCACGTATAATGACACGAACCAATCATGGAGCACGTACTATTTTGGGCAATTCAAAAGCAGACGACGTTTCACTTCACTTTGGCAAGCGTCTAGACGGCTTCTCTCCCGTGTTATCGACTTCATCGATATTAAAATCAACAGGAAAATTGAAAACAACAATAACCAATTCTCTTCGCATCGTAACACAAGACCAGTCTGGCCTTCCCTCTCGCCACCTGCTGTGAATGTGAGAAAAATCTGTCGTTGTAAGGCCAGCAACAAATCGTTCAGCATGTACTATTTTGGCCATTAACAGGCAGACGACACTTTGTTTTTTGCGCCTGACTCGTAGACAATTCCATTGCCGAACAACTTGTAGCGTTTTAACAACACAGTTCGTGGACTAATTCAACAGCGCCAAAGATGAACGAAATTTTGGTATGAGATAGGATATTTAGGTAAAATCCTATTTTAGCATCCTAAATTACTGTACGCACCTGTTTTACCAGAAATGTTTGTGCATGTATGAAACGATATTTCCATCAGTAGATGTTGTAACCCATTTTCAGTGGCTTTCGACTCTTTCAAGTTATTTTGTACCTTATTTTACTCAGTTTCGATGCGGATTCAGTCACTAAGCAAATGTGCCACCATCTTGCTTTTTTTTTTTTTTTTTTTTTTTTTTTTTTCGTCCCACAAACCATGGAAATGTAACCAATAGGTGCAGTAATTTGATGCTGAAATAGGACTCTACCGGATATTTGTGGGAAGATTTAGTACACTGTGTACAGAACACTTAGTTTTGGAGTTGATAGGAATGTTTCACCGGGTGTACCTATGGCAAGGAGCTCTTTTAAATAGTAGCTTGAAACTCTGTCAAAGTAACAATGTCTGACCCGGTGTCGCGTGCGACAGTGTAGCGTTGGAAAAAAAAAAAAAAGAAAGAAGGAATTTGGGTCAACTTGACCCCTCGAATACGTCATGATTTTCGCTGTTTGCTTTGTTTTGTTTTTTCTTGTTCCCTTCTTTCTTTCTTTCTTTATTTCTATGCGTGCGTGCACATGTGCGTGTGTACGCGCGAATGAGCGTGTGCTCCTTCCCTCCCTCTAGTCAGCTCAGGTTGATGTTTTCTTTTTCTCGTGCATGCATATCTGCCGGTTGTTTAGCTCAACTACAAGTTTGATAAGGACAATTCATACGGAATCTACCTCGACGGGTCAGATCAACTGGGGAAGAACAGTGTGTTTTGCGGGCTTCGCGCCGACGGCCAAGAGTTTCACTTCGACTTGGCTCTAAACACGAACCTGTTGTCTGACGATTTTGTTGTGGGGTACTGGGGCGGAAATGGAAGCATGCATCGCAGCAAGGAATTGTGGGACCGGAAGAAGAGAGGGACCAACGGTCGTCAACGCCGCACTAGTCACTGTTCCTGCTCCATTCGTTTTGGAGTGAGGGGTTGTTTTTTTTACCGATTCAGTTCGGGTTTGGGGCCTCCAGTGCCACTACATTTCCTGGGTCCATGTCCGACCAGGAGGTCTGGAATTACGTCCTAGTTCCAGGGATTTAATCTCCCGTATTATTTTTTTTTTCACGAGCTCTTGAGGTGAGTCAGGTTAGAATGGTGAAGAATGCTAGTTTTGTTTTTATTTTTCTATAGACAGGGAGCGACCGTTGACATATATTTCAGGTTTTTGGTGTTGTTGTTATTATTGCATTTTGAGATACATACTTTAATTTCAGTGCAGTGTGCCCCTGCTAATCCTTGTGGATTCCGATTTATGGATATCTGTGTGCACACATTCCGTTATTGTTTTTTTTTTTTTTGTGTGTGTGTTTTTTTTTACGGTTGTATTAAGGCGTTCAGCTGTACATGTGAGTGTGTGCGAAACCCCTCTGTGTGTCTGCTTTAGCACATGTACTGTTTTTTTGTTGTTGTTTTTTTATTTTTGCTTGACTCTTCACTCGAGTCTTTTTACAGCTCTGAAGAGTGGTCCGCCATTGTCCTGGACATCCACATCCTTCCCTGCACCCGTGATACCCTGAGACTGTCACAGGGGTGTCCCCAACGTATACAACTGCCGCTTTACACCTCCCTGTCTACAGAAAGACTAGAACTCCCAGTGGTCGTCTGCATCGTGCGTTGTTTGTGACAAGGACCTGTGTGTTCGGAACTAATGCGAGTCGTACATGGACGGTAGAGGATGCGTGTGTATGTGTGAGAGCAGTGCATAAGAGGGGTGAGTGTACGTGTTCGAGCGAATGTGATTTACTCATTTATTTTTCCCTCATTCCCACTTATGATGTGGCAATTTGAATTAGCGGGTTAGTAAGTTTGGGGAGTGGAGGGGGTATTAAGGGAAATAGTTAGGCCCCACTGCTGTTTTGGTTGTCAGTATATCCGTGTGAGTGAGTGAATAAAGTTTGGTATTGTGTACAAATTCTTGGTGTTGGCTGCATTTAATTGAGCGTGCGAGGATCCGGAGACCCATTTTTTTCTTAAATTTTCTTTTATTAGATTGCGCGGGGCCTGTCGGGTTGTAGGTGGTCCTCAACCTCGACCGGTCACGTGACAATTTTTGGGGGCTCGTCCGGGATCTTCCGCTTCCCGATCGCCGCTCGCAGCTTTCACTAAGTAGTTTGTATTATCCAGGTTATTTATTTATTTTGTAACTGGAAATGTTTTGTTTTTATTATATGTGGGAAGCTAGAGTGGGAAGTTAACAGTATGTATATATATATTTTTTTTTTCTTCCACTCACTGGGGTTTAGGGTGTCTATTCCACGGAGGGTACCCTGTATCTACACTGACTGCTCCTCATAAACAGTTTTTGAAGAACACAAGGGGTGATAGCTATTCGTAGTGGTAACTCAGCATTTCCGTGTTTAACTTCTTCATAATCCCCTGGTTTTGTTTGTGCATAGTGTCAGGGTCCGTTACGATGGCTTCCAAGTATGTCATGGGAAAAGATCCATCCCAAGGACCGGTTACAAGGTCAGCTGCGGTCTCAGGCAAGAAAGAAGTGGTCGGTGTCGGGGAGGATTCTCCCTTTCTGAAAACTCTGGGCCCTGGCTCAGGAATTTCTCGGCAGTCCCCTAATTGGATCAAGGAGATGATGGAGGCACAGTATAACACCCCTCCAGTCACTTCCACAGTGGTTTGGACAAATGTCACCACTCCTGGGGGAGCTTTTACAGGCCCAAGGTTCCCCAGTCCTTCACAGGTACGTTCTCAGATAACTACCTCAGGCACTGGGTACGTCACTGGCACTCCTGGGGTTATGACCTCACGGGTTTCAGAGTCTAACACGCATGATAATACCTCCATGGTGGGGGGCGACGTTACATCCCTCATTCTGTATTTGGAGAGAAAGGAGGAGATGCGTCGACAAGATGAGGAGAGGAAAGAAGAGATACGTCGACAGGAGGAGGAGAGGAAGGAGGAGATACGTCGACAGGAGGAGATGGAGCTCCGGCAGTTAGAGCGAGAGAGATTTGAGCTTTTGGCTCAAAGCCTTGCTCAGCGGCCTAGCCGAGAGGAGTCCCCGGCAGCGAGACTGCCCACTTTCGCCCCTCCAAGGCTGACTCTTCCTGAGTTACGCCCAGGCGACGATGTCGACGATTTTTTAGATCATTTCGAAGCAGTCGCTGACTCCTATAACATGGCAGAAGAGACTCGATCGCTTTACTTGATTAGTTCCTTGACAGGAAAGGCCCGGGAGGCATTTAACAACTTACCTCCGGAGAGTTCTTATACTGATCTGAAAGCGGCGCTTCGCCGTCAGTTCAGGATATCTCCTGAAGCTTACCGTAAAAAGTTTAGGGAGATACGCAAAGCCGGAAGTGAGTCCTTCATCCAGTTTGGGATTCGTCTTAAGCGCACGCTCGAGCACTGGGAAACCATGTCCGGAATGGCACTGAGGGACTTGATTCTCATTGAACAGCTTCTCAGCACTGTGACAGACGACCTGGCTGTGTGTATCAGGGATGAAGGCCTTAGAACGTTCCAGGAAGTCATAGAGAGGGCCGAACGCTTTGCGGAAGCTAGAAGGGGAATCAGGGTCTTCAAGACCAGTGCAGGTTCTCTAGGTGGGGGACTCAAGTCTTCGCCCATGCCGAAGCGTGGGAACCTAAGCTATTCTCAGCATCCGTTGGCTGAACAATCACCGTATTCAGTTGTTCCGCCTCGTGGCAGCATGGCGTCTGCCCCTAAGTCGGCCACTGCACCGGGTAAGGGGGGCAATCAGTGTTTTTATTGTGGCGATGGGGGACATTACAAGCGCGACTGTCCAAAGTTAAAGAGAGACCGGAGGCAACAAGCGGCAGTCGGCCACACACACGAGAGTTGCGCTTTAGCAACTGTACCTGTGTTCAGCGCTGAACAACAAGGTGACCAAGGAGAAATGGGGCCTACCTGTTCTGTGTTTCTCAGCCTCGTAGAGGATCGGATAGTCGATTCTATTCGAGACTCTGGCGCTACATGCACTTTCGTTGACGAGAGCGTGGTACCTCCTGACGCCGAGAAAGGAGGAACGTGTCAGGTGACTGGAGTTGAAAAGTCCTTCAATGCTGTCCGTCCTTATGTTAAGGTACAGGTTGCTACACCGTACTTTAAAGGAGCTGTGTGGGCTGTGGCACTCCGGAATCCGGCATATACACTGCTCATTGGTAACAACGTGCTTTTCGCAGACGGTACACGACAAGGGGTGTCGACACAGCTACCCAGGGAGGTGCTGGCAGCAGTAACCACACGAGCGATGGCAAGGGATCAGGCGCCCGTCTTACAGCCTACTCAGGGACCGGTGACAGATGCAGTAGCTCTCCACACGGATAGGGAGACCGTCCGTCGTCTTCAGGCCAGAGACCACACCCTGCAGCAACTGAGACAAGCGACAACTCCCAATATCAACACAGAACGGGAGGGTAAGGCATCTTACACAATGCATGACGGTCTCTTGTTCCGTGTGTTCCACAAGAACGGGGAGCACCTCAAGCAACTGGTGGTACCTCTGGGCCTCAGGCGCACTGTTCTCTCCCTAGGGCATGACATACCCATGGCGGGGCATTTGGGAGTTCGGCGGACACAAGAGCGAGTGTGGCAACACTTCTACTGGCCTGGCATGTGCAAGGATGTCCGCCAGTACTGTCGGTCGTGTGACGTCTGTCAGCGTACTTCTCCGCGTGGCAAGAACCAGCGCGTGCCGTTAGGTACTGTCCCTCTTGTGTCAGAACCCTTCCAGAAAGTGGGAGTGGACATCGTAGGTCCAATCACTCCAGCCTCTGCGCGGGGCAATCGTTACATTCTGGTGGTCGTTGATTACGCCACACGTTACCCAGAAGCCGTTGCGTTGAAGGGAATCGATTCTGTCACAGTTGCAGACGCACTGTGGCAAATGTGGACCCGAGTGGGAGTACCCTCGGAGGTACTCACAGACAGAGGTACCCAGTTCACAAGTGACGTGATGGCTCAGGTAAACCGGTTGTTGGGGATCCATGGCAGAACTACGACTCCGTACCATGCACAGGCAAACGGTCTTGTCGAGCGTTTCAACGCCACCCTGAAGAAAATGATCCAACGCCTCTGTATTGAGAAGCCCAAGGATTGGGATCTGTTCATTCCGGCCGTCCTGTTTGCGTTCAGGGAAGTGCCACAGGAGTCCCTGCGGTTTTCTCCCTTTGAGCTTCTGTATGGCCGCACGGTCAGGGGGCCCATGGCTCTTTTGCGCCAGCTGTGGACCAAGGAAGCGTCATCGCCTCCAGAAACCCTCACGGAGGTAGAGTACGTGGTGGATCTGCGCAATCGGCTGGAAGAGACCTGCAGGCTGGCACGAGAGAACCTGCAGCAAGCAGCCACCAAGTACAAGCGACAGTATGATAAAAAAGCCCGTGAGCGATGGTTCGAGGTAGGAGACGAAGTCTTGCTGCTCTTACCAGAGAAAAAGAACAAGCTCCAAATTGCTTGGCAGGGCCCCTACAGGGTGATAGAGCGGGTGGGCGACTGGGATTACCGTATTGCGGTCAAAGGAACCCCACGACTCTATCATGCCAATCTACTGAAGCGGTACACCCGGAGAGAGGAGTGTTCCGCAGCTGTAGCCCCAGTGGTCATAGAAGAAACAGAAGATGACCACACAGGCTCTTTCAGCTCACAGGGGATTCCACTTCTACCCCTGCAAGCAGAAGAGACATGGAAAGATGTCTCTGTCCACACAAACCTCACTTCTTCACAGAAGCAGGAAATCATGGGTATCTGTCAGAGTGCTAGTGGCGTTCTCACCGACCTTCCCCTCAGGTGCACCGTGGGGGAGTGTGAGCTGGTTCTGGAGGACATTACACCAGTACGAGTCCGCCAGTACCCACTGCCCCACTCACAGTATGACGTAATCAGAGAGGAGGTCCAATCCATGCTGAAGATGGGAGTGATCGAGCCTGCCACGTCACCTTACTCTGCACCCATTGTATTAGTCAAAAAGAAAGACGGGAAGGTTCGCTTCTGTGTGGACTTTCGCCGTCTCAACCGGGTACTACGCTTTGATGCAGAACCGTTGCCCGATGTCAACCAGATTTTTGCAAAGCTGAGCCATGCCAAGTACTTTTCTAAACTCGACTTAGCTAAAGGGTATTGGCAGATACCCATGAAAGAGAGTGACCGACCCAAGACCGCATTCACGACGCCACAGGGTCAGTTTCAGTGGCTGGTGATGCCGTTCGGGCTGAAAACGGCCGGTGCGATTTTTAGTCGCATCATGCGAAGAGTTCTGGGACCACTGCAGTTAGATGACGCCCATAACTTTATGGATGATCTGCTGCTGGCCACCGGTACTTGGAATCGTCACACCGAAGTTCTGCAGCAGATACTCTGCCGCCTACAGGAGGTACAGCTGTCGGCGAGACCTACTAAGTGCCAGCTTGGCTGTCCAGAAATCAGCTTTCTTGGACACCACCTCCAGGGTGGTCAGCTGCACCCAGAACAGGACAAGGTAGCAAAAATCCGGGAAGCACACCCTCCTGCCACAAAGAAGGAGCTGCGTGCCTTCCTTGGACTGGCTGGCTATTACAGGCGTTTCGTGCCTAAGTTCTCAGAAACAGCCCTACCTCTGACCAACAAGACCAAAGGCAGTGAGCCCAACAAAGTTCTGTGGTCGGATGAGTGCCAGAAAGCCTTTGACAAGTTAAAAGAAGCACTCATCAACCCCCCAGTGCTGGTCCTTCCCGACCCTAGCAAAACATTTGTGCTACGGACAGACGCCTCAGGGTTGGGCCTTGGGGCCGTGCTTCTTCAGGATCACGGTGAAGGACTACAACCCATAGCTTTCGCCAGCAAGAAGCTCAGTGGAGCTGAACAGCGGTACCACACCATAGAGCAGGAGGCACTGGCAGTGGTTTGGGGTATACGGAAGTTCTATCCCTACCTGTACGGAAGGCATTTTGTGCTTGAGAGTGACCATCATCCTCTCAAGTATCTGCACCGTATCCGTCCCGTCAGTCGACGTCTCATGGGATGGGCTGTGGAGCTCCAGTCTCACAGCTTCACCTTCAGACACATCAAGGGTGTCGACAACTTGGGGGCAGACTACCTGAGTAGGACTGGGCAGTAACTGGAGGTTTGACTCATGCCGAGTCGCTGCACCGGGGTTGACCGGTGTGTTGGCCCTGTCCCACTGTTTCTCCATGCGATACAGATTTAGCCCTAGCGGATGGTTGGAACGCTTGATCCGTTGGTCTGTTGAGCGGGGACAGTACACAGCGTTTACCATTTCTTGTGTTTTGTTTCACATAATTATTTTACAATTCAAGTAATTCACGAAGCATGTCAACCGTGCATGGCTGTAAGTGTGAATCTCAGATTTGAGATCGACACTTTTAAGGAGGGGGGAAACTGTCGCGTGCGACAGTGTAGCGTTGGAAAAAAAAAAAGAAAGAAGGAATTTGGGTCAACTTGACCCCTCGAATACGTCATGATTTTCGCTGTTTGCTTTGTTTTGTTTTTTCTTGTTCCCTTCTTTCTTTCTTTATTTCTATGCGTGCGTGCACATGTGCGTGTGTACGCGCGAATGAGCGTGTGCTCCTTCCCTCCCTCTAGTCAGCTCAGGTTGATGTTTTCTTTTTCTCGTGCATGCATATCTGCCGGTTGTTTAGCTCAACTACAAGTTTGATAAGGACAATTCATACGGAATCTACCTCGACGGGTCAGATCAACTGGGGAAGAACAGTGTGTTTCGCGGGCTTCGCGCCGACGGCCAAGAGTTTCACTTCGACTTGGCTCTAAACACGAACCTGTTGTCTGACGATTTTGTTGTGGGGTACTCTGGCGGAAATGGAAGCATGCATCGCAGCAAGGAATTGTGGGACCGGAAGAAGAGAGGGACCAACGGTCGTCAACGCCGCACTAGTCACTGTTCCTGCTCCATTCGTTTTGGAGTGAGGGGTTGTTTTTTTTACCGATTCAGTTCGGGTTTGGGGCCTCCAGTGCCACTACATTTCCTGGGTCCATGTCCGACCAGGAGGTCTGGAATTACGTCCTAGTTCCAGGGATTTAATCTCCCGTATTATTTTTTTTTTTCACGAGCTCTTGAGGTGAGTCAGGTTAGAATGGTGAAGAATGCTAGTTTTGTTTTTTTTTTCTATAGACAGGGAGCGACCGTTGACATATATTTCAGGTTTTTGGTGTTGTTGTTATTATTGCATTTTGAGATACATACTTTAATTTCAGTGCAGTGTGCCCCTGCTAATCCTTGTGGATTCCGATTTATGGATATCTGTGTGCACACATTCCGTTATTGTTTGTTTTTTTTTTTTGTGTGTGTTTTTTTTTACGGTTGTATTAAGGCGTTCAGCTGTACATGTGAGTGTGTGCGAAACCCCTCTGTGTGTCTGCTTTAGCACATGTACTGTTTTTTGTTGTTGTTTTTTTTATTTTTGCTTGACTCTTCACTCGAGTCTTTTTACAGCTCTGAAGAGTGGTCCGCCGTTGTCCTGGACATCCACATCCTTCCCTGCACCCGTGATACCCTGAGACTGTCACAGGGGTGTCCCCAACGTATACAACTGCCGCTTTACACCTCCCTGTCTACAGAAAGACTAGAACTCCCAGTGGTCGTCTGCATCGTGCGTTGTTTGTGACAAGGACCTGTGTGTTCGGAACTAATGCGAGTCGTACATGGACGGTAGAGGATGCGTGTGTATGTGTGAGAGCAGTGCATAAGAGGGGTGAGTGTACGTGTTCGAGCGAATGTGATTTACTCATTTATTTTTCCCTCATTCCCACTTATGATGTGGCAATTTGAATTAGCGGGTTAGTAAGTTTGGGGAGTGGAGGGGGTATTAAGGGAAATAGTTAGGCCCCACTGCTGTTTTGGTTGTCAGTATATCCGTGTGAGTGAGTGAATAAAGTGTGGTATTGTGTACAAATTCTTGGTGTTGGCTGCATTTAATTGAGCGTGCGAGGATCCGGAGACCCATTTTTTTCTTAAATTTTCTTTTATTAGATTGCGCGGGGCCTGTCGGGTTGTAGGTGGTCCTCAACCTCGACCGGTCACGTGACACCCGGTGATGGAATGATCTAATGGGGGAAGTTAGTGTAAACTTTGTTCGTCGTCTTCTCGTTGCCTTGTTCTATGGCTGTAAAGGTGTAGTTGCATACATGTGAAGATGTAGTTACATAGTCTTGTGACATAGCTGTAAAGGTTTTGTCACATAGTTGTACACGCACACACGCGCACGCACCCACGTACCCTCCCACCCACCCACCCACACAGAATTCTCTCTCTCTCTCTCTCTCTCTCTATATATATATATATATATATATATATATATATACATGCATGTGAGTGTGTGTGTGTGTATGTGTGTGAAGAGAGAGAGAATGTGTGTGTGAAGAGAGAGAGAGAAAGAGACAGAGAGAGACAGAGAGGCCGGTGATATTTTGACAAGCGTGTGGATAGCACATTTATTCATTTCTAAAACTCTCCTCTGTCATACGTCCTTACAGTTAAATAACTAGACAACACCCTTGATAGTATCTGCGTGAACCATTATGCATGTCACCGTTCTTTCCCTTTGATTGTGTGGTATTAACAGAGTAGCAAACCACTTGTTTGGAGCAGCCACAAAAGTCTTTGTAGTGAACCGTACTGTACGCCCAGATGTTACAAGCTGGTGGGTCATCATTTCACACAACCACCTCTTCAAATCTGGGTTATAGACTCATCTTTCTGACATTTGCGTCGCGTGCCTCACTGTGTATGTTTGGAACCTTTTGTATTTGATGCGGGGGTGTGATGGAACCATTTGGATTTGATGTGCGCGTGGGTGGTGCCAAGAATTGAGGGCTGTGGTATTTCACTGGGCTGTGCGTGCGTGGCTGTGACAGGTGTTTGTAGATCTGGTTTGTTTTGCATAGCGAGGTAGCGTTCCAAAAGATTTAAAAATAAGTATGAAGACGGCAATGATAGATGATGATGATGATGATAATGGTTATGATGGCGATGATTTGTTAAGCTTACAACAACTACACCAGTTTATGATGGCAAAGGTCATACTTACCATTATGATGATAATGATGATCATGATGGAGGTGCTGGAAATGACATGGTATGATGACGATGATGACAGCTCATTTCACAACGTAGATGGTAAAACAAAACATATTTCATTCTGTCATAGTGTTTGTTTATTCATATAATACGCCACTCTTAATTTCTTTATAGTTATGTCTGTGAAAATTATGGTTCAAAAACTTTTTTGTATCATGCTGTGAAGTTCAACCCTGTGTGTGTGTGTGTGTGTGTGACAGTGCAATGTGTTTTCCATCCAAGCACGTGCAACGCGTTTCTACAAAACTAGGATTCTGTGACTGCTAGAAGCCAAGACATGCTGTTGGTGGGACGTATTTTTCTTCTTATCACATTTCTTGCTTGTAAGTTGAACTCATCATGAACCTCTCTCTCTCTCTCTCTCTCTCTCCATCTATCGTGTTATTTCAGCCATGGAATACACGATTTTCTTGTGGTGTCTTTGCACTAAAGTGTGATTTTTACTTGTGTAATATCAATCACAAATAAAACTGTACCATTTAGCCATGTCGTTTTTGCCACGATGTGTGTTATCTTTGAACGGTCTTTCATTTATACAAATTTTTGTTTCCAAACTTTTAGCGACAAAGCATACACTCTTCTTCAATCGGTGCAGTCACAAAGTGTGCCATCTTTGTATTTTTTAGCTTTATCCGGATGCGTGTTTGTTTGTTTTTTTTGTTTTTTTGAGGGGGAGGTTTTTGGTTTTGTTGTTGTTGTTCTCTTGTTTAAAAACATGATGTTTCCATCCTTTGTGTTATTTCAGCCAGGAAATGTTTATGTTTTCTCTTGCTGTTCACGAGTCAGACTGTTTTATCATCTCTTAACGCTTCAGCCATAATAAAATGCGTGATCATCCATTATTGTTTCAGGCAGGAAGTATGACATGTTTTCAGTCACGCACTGTACTTTTTCCCTGTTGCTACAGCCACAAGCACCGCCGCCAGACGACGCGAGTACAACGAGAAATGTAAACCAGGGGAATGTAAACAGGGCCTTGTGTGCACAAAGGACAAAGTCTGCAGTAAGTTGGGGAATGTGGGGTGCTGCTGCCAAAAAAAAGAAAATGTTTGTACTAAAGTATAGACAATACAGTTTGTGTATTCGTGAACAGGGCCTTGTTTGCACAAAGAACAGAGTCTGCAGTAAGTTGGGGAATGTGGGGTGCTGCTGCCAAAAAAAAGAAAATGTGTGTACTCTGTACTAAAGTATAGTCAATACAGTTTGCGTATTCGTGAACAGGGCCTTGTTTACACAAAGAACAGAGCCTGCAGTAAGTTGCGGAATGTCGGGTGCTGCTGCCAAAAAAAAGAGAGAAATTGTCTGTACTAAAGTATAGACAATGCAGTTTATGTATTCGTGAACAGGGCCTTGTGTGCACAAAGTATGCAGTAAGTTGATGGCGTACGCAACACCCGGGTTATTGAATCGTTGGACTTTCAATCTTAGGGTCCCGAGTTCGAATTTCGGTCACGACGCCTGGTGGGTAAAGGGTGAAGATATTTTTTCCCGATCTCCCAGGTTAACAGTGCTTGAACCCCCTTCGTGTGTCTAGGCAAGCATAAGATCAAAATACGCACGTTAAAGATCCCGAAAACTGTATCAACATTCGGTGGGTCATGGAAACAAAAACAACAGTGATCCACCCCCCTTCTCTCTAAAACGAGGTATGATTGCCTACATAGTGGGAGTAAAAATGGCCACATACATAATTGCCCACTTCTGGATACTAGTGAACGTGGAAGTCGCAGCCCACGAACGAAGAAGAAGCAGTAGCAGTATGTGGATTGATAACTGGATGAACAGATAGATGACCGGAAGGACGAACCAACAGAGGGATGAATATACTGAGGGCCAATGTATGCAGGTAGTCGTTTGCCGACCATTGTATTTCTTCGTTTGTTTTCTTGTTCTTTCTATTGTTGTATTATTTCATTCATCTCCATTTACAATTCTAATGTTTCTATTGGTTTCTTATTCTTGCATCTGACCCCATTTTATTTTATGGTTTTTGGGTTTTTTTTAAATATATTTTTCGGTTCTACTACGCTTGCACAATGAGTGTTATCGTTTCATCTTTGTTTTCCCGTGATTTCCTATTGAGAAGAAAAAAACAGATGAGGAATTAGTATGAATGGGTTAAAGTGTACCTGATATGCAGTTCTGTACATCCACGTCATAACACATGTCTGTATGTGTTCCCAACCTCTCGCAGACACAGCTGGCATGCAAAACAGTATTGTGCGTGCGCGCGCGCGCGTGTGTGTGTGTGTCTGTGTCTGTGTACACAAAGCAGTGCTATGTCTGTGTGTATCTGTGTATCCACGGAGCAGTGGTGTGTGCGTGTGTGTGTGTGTGTCCACAAAGCAGTATTGTGTGTCTGTATATCCACAGAGCAGTAGCGTGTGTGTGTGTGTCCACAAAGCAGTATTGTGTGTCTGTATATGCACAGAACAGTGTTGTTTCTATGTGTGTGTGTGTGTGTGTGTGTGTGTGTGTGTGTGTATGTGTTTGTTTATCTGTATACCTGTGTGCCTGAATGTCTGCGCGTATAAAATTATTATGTCTGGCGACCTCCACACGCATTATCAGCAACACACGGTGTCTGTATGTCTGTGTAACTGTGCGTGTGTACTTCTGTGTGTCTGTACGTCTGTGTAACTGTGCTTGTGTACTTGTGTGTGTCTGTATGTCTGTGTAACTGTGCGTGTAGACTTCTGTATGTCTGTGTAACTGTGCGTGTAGACTTCTGTGTGTTTGTGTAACTGTGCGTGTAGACATCTGTGTGTCTGTGTAACTGTGCGTGTCGTCTGTATGTCTGTGTAACTGTGCGAATAGACTTGTGTGTCTGTATGTATGTGTTACTGTGCGTGCGTACTTCTGTGTGTGTGTGTGTGTGTGTGTGTGTGTGTATGGCTGCGTGTTTGTGTGTCTTTGTGACTGTGTGTGTCTGTGTTGGTGCGCACAGAGCTGGCGGTCGGCACGCCGTGTATCAGCAGTTCACAGTGCGGGGACCATATGGCGTGTCCCCTGTCCCCCTCCCCCGCCTGTCGCTGCGTCACGGGTTACGTCACGCAGACCAACGGGGCCTGTGGTCAGTGATCTGTGTGTGTGCGTGTGTGTGTGTTTGTGTTTGTATGTACGTGTGTATGTGTGTGTGTGTGTTTGTACGTGTATGTGTGTGCGTGCGTGCGTGTGTGTATGTGCGTGTGTGTGTGCGTGCGTGTATGTGTGTGTAACAGCGAAGAGATTTGTATTTGTATTTCTTTTTATCACGACAGATTTCTCTGGGTGAAATTCGGGCTGCTCTCCCCAGGGAGAGCACGTCGCTACACTACAGCACCACCAATTTTTTTGTATTTTTTCCTGCGTGCGGTTTTATTTGCTTTTCCTATCGAAGTGGATTTTTCTACAGAATTTTGCCAGGAACAATCCTTTTGTTGCCGTGGGTTCTTTTACGTGCGCTAAGTGCATGCTGCACACGGGACCTCGGTTTATCGTCTCATCCGAATGACTAGCGTCCAGACCACCACTCAAGGTCTAGTGGAGGGGGAGAAAATATCGGCGGCTGAGCCGTGATTCGAACCAGCGCGCTCAGATTCTCTCGTTTCCTAGGCGGACGCGTTACCTCTAGCCCATCACTCCAGATAGGGAGAAGTGTGTCACATATGATGATGTAACAGCGAAGAGGGATAGGTATGTAATATTATGTTGATGTAACAGGGTAGAGGGAGGGAGAGGAAGGCGGATGGATATTGTGTAACACGATGCTGATATAACAGAGAAGAGGGATAGGTATGTAATATTATTTTGATGTAACACGGAAAGGGGAGGTGTGTGTAACAAGATGTTGATGTTGCATGGAAGAGGGCGGGAGAGGTGTGTAACATGTCGATGTTACAGGGAAGAGGGAGGTGTGTAACATGTCGATGTTACAGGGAAGAGGGAGGTGTGTAACATGTCGATGTTACAGGGAAGAAGGCGGGGGAGGTGTGTAACATGTCCATGTTACAGGAAAGAGGGCGGGAGAGGTGTGTAACATGTTGTCGCTGTTGCAGGGAAGAGGGAGGTGTGTAACATGTTGTCGATGTTACATGGAAGTGGGAGGTGTGTAACATGTTGTGGATGTTACAGGAACGAGGGCAGGAGAGGTGTGTAACATGTCGATGTTACAGGGAAGAGGGAGGTGTGTAACATGTTGTGGATGTTACAGAGACAAGGGAGGTGTGTAACATGTCGATGTTACAGGGAAGAAGGAGGTGTGTAACATGTCCATGTTACAG
>NC_134885.1:38473192-38495692 GCF_041734735.1 Babylonia areolata | reverse complement strand
GTGTTTCATTGTCACCAGATGTCTGGTTATTAACCACCCGTCTATATTCTCTGTGTCTCATGGTTACCAGATGTCTGGTTATTAACCAGCCGTCTATATTCTCTGTTTAATTGTCACCAGATGTCTGGTTATTAACCACCCGTCTATATTCTCTGTGTTTCATTGTCACCAGATGTCTGGTTATTAACCACCCGTCTATATTCTCTGTGTTTCATTGTCACCAGATGTCTGGTTATTAGCCACCCGTCTATATTCTCTGTGTTTAATTGTCACCAGATGTCTGGTTATTAACCAACCGTCTGTATTCTCTGTGTTTCATTGTCACCAGATCTCTGGTTATTAACCACCCACCTATATCCTATATTTTGTTTTATTTGCTGTTCTGTTATTGTCACTCCACCCATTGCTTTTCCACTTCAAATTTTTATGCAGGTTTTAGCCACATGAATAGTTTTTGGTGCCAAAATCCCTGAGCCTCACCAACCCCGGACTGAAATCACGTGTCCCTGTTTTGGGTTGCTTTTTTTTCCCCACTGGCAGGGCGAATCAGAGGCAGCAGTTGTTCGTCTTCCGAGGAGTGTGGACCCGGTATGACGTGCAGTGGGTCACATGATGACGTCAGCAAATGTGTCTGTGACGCTGCCTTTCAACCTCGGGAGGACGGATTCTGTGGCAAGTTTCCTCACCTCCTGTCCCTGACTCGGGGATGGGGGTGTCAGGATGGGTTGTGTGTGTGTAGGCGGGGGGAGGTGGCGGAGGGGTGGGGGGGTGAGGGGGGGTGCGTGGTGGGGTTAAGTGGCCGCTGGGCACACCAAGTTGGGTGGTGGGGTGGTGCTTGGTTTGGTGGTGGTGTTGGCCTGGTAGAAGGTGGGCGTGGTTGGTTGGGTGATTGGTTAGGTAGTGGAGTAGTCGGTCGGGTTGTGGGGTGGTCAGCTAGGTGGTTTATTGGTTAGGTGGTGGGGTGATTTGTTGGTTGGGTGGTGGGGTGGTTGGTTAGGTGATGGGGTAGTTGGTTAGGTGGTAGGGTGGTTTGTTGGTTAGGCGGCAGGGTGGTTTGCTGGTTAGGTGGTGGGTTAGTTTTTTGGTTGGGTGGTGGGGTGGTTTATTGGCCAGGTGGTGGGGTGGTTTGTTGGTTATGTGGTGGAGTGGTTGGTTGGCTAGGTGGTGCGGTGTTTATTTGGTTGGGTGGTGGGGTGGTTTGTTGGTTAGGTGGTGGGTGGTTTGTTGGTTAGGTGGTGGGTGGTTTGTTGGTTAGGTGGCGGGGTGGCTGCTTTGAGGGTGCTTTGGTGGATTGGTCGATGGGTTATGGCGTGGCTGATTGATGACGGAATAGGTTGGTTGATGAGCCAGAGAGGTGGGGTGGTTGACTGGTGGTGGTGTAGTTGATTGGGATGTATGGTGGTGTGGAGTTTTTATGTTGTTGTTTTGTTGTTGTTGCTGTTGTTTTTTGTTGTTGTTGTTGTTTTTTGGTGGGAGGGAAGAGGGGGTGTGGGGGTTGAATGGTGCTGTGATGAGGGTGGCCGAGTGTGAAGTTGATTCTTTGATTGTTTCACCGACTGACCCTCTTTTTGGTCAATGGGTGTCACGATGTATAGGCCTGCCTGGCTGAAAAAAAAAAAACAGCATTGCGATTGGTCGATTGAATGGTTGATTGAATGACTGACATTTGGGTTGGTTGACTAGAATTTGATAACTGACTGACCTGCTTACTTATTTCCGCCAGTTGTCGATGAATTTACTGATTGTTTGATTTAGTTTGGTTGATTAATGGTGATAGATTGTAGGATCATTTGAATAGTCGATAGTTTACAGCTTAATCAAGTGCCTGTGCTTGAATTATTTGTGAATGATCGGTCAAGTGGATGGATAGCTAAATAAGTGGTTGGTTGGTTGGTTGATAGAACTACCAGTTGATTTCCCAACCCTGTTAGCTGTCAGGATTATATGACCCATGCAACGGTGATACTGCAGCTGCTTCTTCACGGTCAGATTTTTTTTACAAATGCTGTGACACTGACTTGTCATTGTACATGAAGACAAAAAGATTTGTGTGACAAAGTGAGAAAAAATGGGCCACTGAATGGTATGCATATATCTGAAAATGTCATTTTAAAAATAGTCTCTTCTGATATCTCCAACAGCTAACAGATGTAAAGTAATACCGATGAACTGAACCAGATTGGTAGTATGGGTGGGTGACTTGTGTCTTTTTCTTTTCTTTTTGTTCGCCAGTGTGGTGACAATGAGGTTTACAGTCCAGGTTGCTGAAATATATGTGCAGTATGGAATATATCTATTTGACACACATCTCTGTCAATAACCTCTATGTATGCGTCACGGTATCGAAATACAATCTCCGTTATGGAACATGTCTGTTTGACACACATCACTGTCAATCACCTGTGTGCAGGCGTCAAGGTGTTGAAATATAATGTCCATTATGGAACATATCTATCTGACACACACATCCCTGTCAGTTAACTGTTTGTAGGCGTCAGCATACTGAAATATAATGTCCATTATGGAACATATCTATTTGACACACATCTATGTTAGTTAACTATTTGTAGGCGTCAGTATATTGAAATATAATGTCCATTATGGAACATGTGTTTGACACACATCACTGTCAATCACCTGTGCGTAGGCGTCAAGGTGTCGAAATATAATGTTCATTATGGAACATATCTATTTGACACACATCTCTGTCAGCTAACTATTTGTAGGCATCAGCATAGTGGAGTGATGGCCTAGAGGTAACGCGTCCGTCTAGGAAGCGAGAGAATCTGAGCGCACTGGTTCGAATCACGGCTCAGCCGCTGATATTTTATCCCCCTCCACTAGACCTTGAGTGGTGGTCTGGATGCTAGTCATTCGGATGAGATGATAAACCGAGGTCCCGTGTGCAGCATGCTCTTAGCGCACGTAAAATAACCCACGACAACAAAAGGGTTGTTCCTGGCGAAATTCTGTAGAAAAATCCACTTCGATAGGAAAAACAAATAAAACTGCACGCAGGAAAAAATACAAAATAATGGGTGGCGCTGTAGTGTAGCGACGCGCTCTCCCTGGGGAGAGCACCCCGAATTTCACAGAGAGAAATCTGTTGTGATAAAAAGAAATACAAATACAAATACAAATAATGTTCCATTATGGAACATGTCTACTTGACACACACCACTATCAATCATCTGTGTTGCTGAATTGTAATGTCCATTATGGAATATGTCTGACACGTATCACTCTCAATCACATTGTTTGACCCATATCACTGTCAATCACACAGTTTGACACATATCACTGTCAACCGCAATTAGTCCTTCAGCCAGCCCCTCAAATTAAGGGTGTCGGTACCACTCATAGTGGCAAATGTTATCATATATTTTTGGAATCGTCGATGTCCCTAGATGTCAGAAAATCATGATAATGTTGTGAACGTGGCAGCTTTCTGCCTGTTATCACGTGATTTCTAACCCCACCCTACCGCGTCGAGAACGCGCACCGTGATCAAGCCCTGTTCTCCCAGAGCCTATACCATTGAAGATAGAAAAACCATTATTGAACAAAAAAGATGTATAATAGCATGCTAAACAACTTTTGTTCTTATAAGTATATTAAATTATTATTTGTTCGTGAAATGTAGTGGCGTTTTGAGGATTTCATGTCATATTCACACAAAATTCGGCATGTCGTCTTCTGTCAAAGGTAAATCGTTAGATATAGGAAGACACTTTATGAAGCAAAAGGAAGTGCATGGGACTTGTGAACAACTTTTATTCTCATAACACTATCAAAATGTTGATCGTTTTGGAAAAGTAATCACTTTTGTGAGTGTCATCAAAGATTACGCAACACGAAAATAATTTCAGTTTGTGTTCTGCTCTGCCTAAATGGTTGCAAAGAAAAAAGTACTACTAAACAAGAAGATGTAGAATAGCACGCAAAACAACTTTTGTTCTTATACATATATCAAAATATTATTTCGTTCATGAAATGTAGTGCCATTTTGAGGATTTCATGACAAAATTCACACAAAATGCGGCACTTCGTCTTTTGTAAAGGCTACCTAGTAAGATATAGGAAGACATATTTAGAAACAAAACGAAGCGTAAGGGATGTGTGAACAACTTTTATTCTCATAAAACTATAAAAATGTTAATCGTTTCGGAAAAATCATGGCTTTTGTGAGTTTCATCAAAAATTACGCAACACGACAAAATGCTCAGTTTGTCCAAGTCGGTGTAATGCTCTGCCTAAATGGTTGTAGATGTAAATATACAGGTAACTGCTAAACAACCAGATGAAGAATAACACGCTAAAGAAAATTTGAGCAGAAATAGACGAAAGTCAAAATAAAAGATATTGCATTTTGACCATGGGCACACATGCAAACTGGGGGAGGGGCAAAACATGCAGGTTTAGAGACAATACTTGAAGAACTAAATCTGTTAAAAGTAAATCAAACAGCAACCTTTGTTTTTATCATTTGATATGTGAAATTATCACATATTCTTATGATATAGGGATTAACATAAAGAAAGTAAAGTCTATATTTTTCCTGTGTTTGTGTCTGTTTCAGACGGTGTCAGAGGGCAGTACTGACCACCAGAAGTACTTCTGATTGATAAGGATCCAGTACCATAATGGCAGAAGCTCCGCCTGAAGGAAGACCCGGATTAAAGTCTTCAGCTGACCAGTGTATCATCCACCAACAGACTTACAAATGGGATGAAAATGAGTCTCTGATTTCTCCAAATACATTCCAGTCATGGGAAACTTTGCTTGAAGCGGCTAAAATAAGGAATCATGTACCTGTGCTGGATGCTGCCAAGACGGTAGTTGGTATGGAAGTACCAAAAATAAAATGCCCTAGGTACTGCAGAACTGTCTTCACTATGAAACATACTTTGAACAGCCTGAAAAGAAAAGCAGAGGAACCAGTTCAACCACGTGAGGAAGCTTCGCAGACAAAGCGGCAAAGTCGAGGACCATCTTCTACTTCGAGGGTTCTTCCAAAACAATGTATATTTTGTGAAAAGTCTTCGAAGTATTTGAAAAAATCCAGCACAAGAGAACAGTTAATACAGGCAAAAGAACTTCGTGTGGATAAAACACTACGTGACATTGCTGTGAAAAAAATGTGAAATGTGACACCAAAATAACTGCAGTGACAAACAGAGCTGAGGCACAATACCGTCGGACATGCTACAGATTATACACTAAAGAAACATGTAAAGACAGATTGCCAACTCAGAAAGAGGCTGATGAGGAAATGCCAGATGACAAAGAAAGGACGTATCAGAACGCAGAAGATGCATCGTATGCCTTGCTTTTCAAGCACATCAAAGAACTAATGGCACAGCCAGACGTCATTCCTCTAGTGTCTCTTACTGAGAAGTTGAAGATGTTCATGTCAGTGAATGGTATCAAAGACGTCAAAGATTCCACAACTAGACACATCCGTAGAAAGCTTGAGATTAGATTTAGTGAGGAGCTGTTTATGTTTCCAGATGAAAATGGAAAGATTTTAGTGATGCCAGTCACTCTCAGTCCCCACGAACTTGGCCGAATGTATCAGGCACTCAAAATACAGCTGGCCTTGTGGAAATCAGACAGCTCATCGATTGACAAAGTGTTGGATAAAGCATCTCTGCATCTTCGACAAGCAGTGAAAAATTCGCAGAACAAGTCACCATGGCCCATCAACCCCTCAGATTTGGACACAATGGAATCTGTTGGACCCGCTGATCTGAAACGCTTCCGTCTGGCACTCATTACTGGTGATCCAAACAACGAGAACACATCAACCAGGAATCGAATCCTCATCGACTCGTTTAACCAAGACATTGTGTTTGCTGTAAGTAATGGGCAACAGAAGACTCCAAAACACATCCTTTTGTAATATGGTCTGAAAAGTCTTACTTGAAACGTGTAGCTGATCAGAACGTTGAACAGGCTAGGACATGGAGTATCATATGAACAGCTTGAAGAGAACGACACAGCACTGTGTCTTCAAAAGATAGCAGATTCCATCAACAAGAGAGTGATTCTTCCCAGGAGCAATGTCACGTAATGTTTTATCCACACGAAGTTCTTTTGCCTGTATGAACTGTTCTCTTGTGTTGTAATTTTTCAAATACTTCGAAGACTTTTCACAAAATATACATTGTTTTGGAAGAACCCTCGAAGTAGAAGATGGTCCTCGACTTTTCCGCTTTGTCTGCGAAGCTTCCTCACGTGGTTGAACTGGTTCCTCTGCTTTTCTTTTCAGGCTGTTCAAAGTATGTTTCATAGTGAAGACAGTTCTGCAGTACCTATGGCATTTTATTTGTGGTACTTCCATACCAACTACCGTCTTGGCAGCATCCAGCACAGGTGCATGATTCCTTATTTCAGCCGCTTCAAGCAAAGTTGCCCATGATTGGAATGAATTTGGAGAAATCAGACTCATTTTCATATCACATTTGTAAGTCTGTTAGTGGATGATACACTGGTCAGCTGAAGACTTTAATCCGGGTCTTCCTTCAGGCGGAGCTTCTGCCATTATGGTACTGGATCCTTATCAATCAGAAGTACTTCTGGTGGTCAGTACTGCCCTCTGACGCCGTCTGAAACAGACACAAACACAGGAAAAATATAGATTTTACTTTCTTTATATTAATCCCTATATCATAAGAATATGTGATAATTTCACATATCAAATGATAAAAACAAGGGTTGCTGTTTGATTTACCTTTAATAGATTTAGGTCTTCAAGTATTGTCTCTGTTTTGCTCCTCCCCCAGTTTGCATGTGTGCCCATGGTCAAAATGCAATATCTTTTAATTTGACTTTCATCTATTTCTGCTCAAATTTTCTTTAGCGTGTTATTCTTCATCTGGTTGTTTAGCAGTTACCTGTATATTTACATCTACAACCATTTAGACAGAGCATTACACCGACTTGGACAAACTGGGCATTTTGTCGTGTTGTGTAATTTTTGATGAAACTCACAAAAGCCATGATTTTTCCGAAACGATTAACATTTTTATAGTTTTATGAGAATAAAAGTTGTTCACACGTCCCTTACGCTTCGTTTTGCTTCTAAATATGTCTTCCTATATCTTACTAGGTAGCCTTTACAAAAGACGAAGTGCCGCATTTTGTGTGAATTTTGTCATGAAATCCTCAAAACGGCACTACATTTCATGAACAAAATAATATTTTGATATATGTATAAGAACAAAAGATGTTTTGCGTGCTATTCTACATCTTCTTGTTGAGTAGTACTTTTTTCTTTGCAAACATTTAGGCAGAGCAGAACACAAACTGAAAATTTTGTCGTGTTGCGTAATCTTTGATGACACTCACAAAAGTGATTACTTTTCCAAAACGATCAACATTTTGATAGTGTTATGAGAATAAAAGTTGTTCACAAGTCCCATGCACTTCCTTTTGCTTCATAAAGTGTCTTCCTATATCTAACGATTTACCTTTGACAGAAGACGACATGCCGAATTTTGTGTGAATATGACATGAAATCCTCAAAACGCCACTGCATTTCACGAACAAATAATAATTTGATATACTTATAAGAACAAAAGTTGTTTAGCATGCTATTATACATCTTTTTTGTTCAATAATGGTTTTTCTATCTTCAATGGTTTAGGCTCTGGGAGTACAGAGCTTGATCACGGTGTGCGTTCTCGACGCGGTAGGGTGGGGTTAGAAATCACGTGATAACAGGCAGAAAGCTGCCACGTTCACAACATTATCATGATTTTCTGACATCTAGGAACAAAGACGATTCCAAAAATATATGATAACACTTGCCACTATGAGTGGTACCGATTAACCTTCTGGCTGATGGACTAAATGTTTGACACATACCACTGTCAATCACGCGTGTAAAGGTGTCAAGGTGGGAGGAGCCTGCACGTCCCGCGAGGACTGTGGTGATCACATGGGCTGTGCTCTCAGCCAATCAGGGAACCAGACATGTTTCTGCATGGCCGGTCACGTGGCAAAGAAAGACCAATCGTGTGGTGAGTTTTCGTGTCCAGCCTCATGGACACTGGAGGTACTGAATCATCTGGCTGCTGTTGTTTTTTCTTCTTTTTTTCTTCTAATTCCTTTGCTATTGTGTTGCCATCTTTCTGTGTCTTATGATTGTGTTGGCATCTTCTATGCGCATGGGAAGACTGTTATATTATTCAGTTTCCACGATTAAGTGAAATTATAACAGTGATATAGATACTTAAAACGATAGGTATTATAGGCTACTCATATACATCCATATCCCTTGAATATGTGACATATGATATATGTTTGTGATTGTGGAAGACGCCTGTGGACTCAATAAAGATGTAATCATGACGTGTGTATTATTGCTAAATCTAGGTAAAACCGACTTATAAAAGACATGGTCATAACGTGTGTGTTCTTGCTAAATTCAGGTACAACCGACTTTAAAAAGACGTGGTTATAAGGTGTGTATTATTGCGGACTTCAGGTAAAACAGTTATTCAATAAATCATGTAATCGTCCCGTGTGTATTATTGCGGATTTCAGGTTTAACAGACTTGCTAATGATGTCACCATAACATGCGTGTTATTGCTAACTTGAGGTAAAGCAGACTCACAAAAGATGTAATCTTAACGTGTGCATCACTGCCGACTTCTGGTAAAGCTGACTTACTAATGACGTGTGTATTATTCGACTTCTGGTAAAGCTGACTTACTAATGACGTGTGTATTATTCGACTTCTGGTAAAACTGACTTACTAATGACGTGTGTATTATTGCTAGCCACAGGTAAAATAGCTATTATATAAATTATGTAAACGTGTATTGTTGCGGTCTTTGGTAAACAGACTTACTAAAGATGCCATTATAATATTTATATCATTGCGGACTTAAGATAAAATAGACTTGCTAAAGATGTCGCCATAAGGTGTGTGTTATTGCTGACATCAGGTAAAACAGACTTACTAAAGATAATATAATCATGACGTGTGTGTTATTGCCGACTACAGGTAAAATAGAAGGGAGGCGCTGTGACCCCAACAGAGCGGAGTGTGCCGACAACATGGACTGTGTGCAGGGAGGCGACTCTCTCTTCAGCTGTGTCTGTGTGGAGGGAACCCTTAGGGTTCACGATGGCACCTGTGGTACGTCCGTCGGGGTTAACTCAGTGATGGTCTCTTTAGTATCAATTAGCGTACTGCAGATAGTTGGGGGATGGGGAGGGGTGGGGGGGGGGGTACGTGATAGTTCACATCTCACATCTCTTTAATGCAGAGCAGTAGCCTTACTGGAACGATATTATATGTGTGGAAAATATCATATAATTTTATATACATATAGAAGGACATGCAGACCTCAAAATCAATAGTTATCATATCTAGCAACAGTTCGTACTTTTGCCCCATCGTGAGAATAAACAGTTACTGGATCAAATGAAGAAATGGCCGAATGAATGAAATCAATGAACTGATGTTGTTTAAAATACTGCTGCTGTGTTATGTGTTCACTGTGTGCATGAGCAGTTGTTTTTTTCCCGAGCACACCGTGAGCTCCAGCTTGTTGCTGCTCTATGTGTTTGCAATGCCTTTACTTGCTTTTGATAATAAAATCAGGTGGAGTGATGGATGGCCTAAGGGTAACGCGTCCGCCGAGGAAGCGAGAGAATCAAAGCGCGCTGGTTCGAATGACGGCTCAGTCGCCGTTTTTTTTTTTTCTTCCCCCCCACTAGACCTTGAGTGATGGTCTGGACGCTAGTCATTCGGATGAGACGATAAACCGAGGTCCCGCGTGCAGCATGCACTTAGAGCAGGTAAAAGAACCCACGGCAACAAAAGGGTTGTTCCTGGCAAAATTCTGTAGAAAAATCCACTTCGGTGGGAAAAACAAATAAAACTGCACGCAGGAAAAAACACACAAAAAATTGTTAGCGCTGCAGTGTAGCGACGCACTCTCCCTGGGGAGAGCAGCTAGAATTTCACACAGAGAAATCTGTTGTGATTAAAAAAAAAAAAAAGAAGAAAATACAAATACAAATGTTCAAACTGGAAAGAACTAAATCAGTCAGGTTCTCGCCGACTGACTGAAACATGACTGTGCCCCTGTGCAGCCCTGCAAGCCGGCAAGCCGTGCAGCATGACCCAGGACTGTGCCACAGACATGACGTGCACAGGGGATGGTGACGTCACCACAGTCTGCACGTGCAACCAGACCCTAGTGGCCAGGGTGGATGGAGCTTGCGGTGAGTCTCTGAGATGCTGTTTGTCGTACTGTGTTTGCTTAGTGTTTGGTTAATTACGTCATTTTCTTCTTGCTGACGTACGCATACGCACACACACACATATACATGCGCGCAAGCACGCACACACGCACACTCACTTACATACATACACACACACACACACAAGAACGCACAGCTGCCGCGCACGCGCACACACAGAAACACACGTGTAGGCTCACGCTGACACGCGCGCACACACAGACGCGCGCACACACACACACACACGCACGCATGCACGCACCTTTTCCAAACTCACCACAAAATTCATCTGGACAGAAAGGAATGAATGCTTCCAAAATAACGGAACTGAAGGTTGGGCGGGCACGCACACACACACACACACACACACACACACACACACACACACACACACACACGCACACACACACACACATACGCACACACACACACACACACACACACACACACAGTTATTTACACACAGTGTGTTATTTTTCTGATCGGCTTGGTTTTCTTGGGGTGGGGTGGGGAAGAGTATTCGTTTTAAATGAACGGGTATCCTAACACTGACAGAGTAGCGTAAATACACGCCCCGCAATGGAGTGTGGGTCGGAGGGGGGGTGGGGGTGGGGGGTGATTTTGGTCCTTTGCCCAAACTCATTTTCTCCCCTTGGAATACACATAACTTAGCCAGGAGGACAGTCAGTGACTTTGGATGTTTTTTTTTATTTTTATTTTATTTTTTTAAATTATTTTTTTTAATATCATAATTATTATTTATTTACTTATCTTTTTTTTCTCAAGGCCTGACTAAGCGCGTTGGGTTACGCTGCTGGTCAGGCATCTACTTGGCAGATGTGGTGTAGCGTATATGGATTTGTCCGAACGCAGTGACGCCTCCTTGAGCTACTGAAACTGAAACTGACAATCAGAACAACTGAAGAGTCACCTGTTGTCCTCGCTATCTGCAGAGTCTTGCCCAAGTTACATCCTCTCTCTCTTGGCCAAGAGGGCTTTAGGACAGTCAGCGTTGGTATGGTTCCTAAAATGCCAACAAGCCACTAAGTCTGCAGCACTAAGAGCTAGTGTAGTCATGCCTCCTAATTAGAGAATCATGGTCTTTTCCGAAAGACTAAGTTGTAAACGAATTCAGATTGTGATGGGGGGAAAACTATTAATCATACAGCTCTTACATTGGTGGTGGCCCAACTTTAAGTTTATGCCGGTCTCGGATATAGAATAAGCCGAGTGTTGTCCATGCAGATTGCTATAATGTGGTCAGCCTGTAACATGTGGTGTATGTGTACATTGATTTTAGACTCTGATTTGATGAA
Organism: Babylonia areolata; assembly: GCF_041734735.1. NCBI lineage: Eukaryota > Metazoa > Mollusca > Gastropoda > Neogastropoda > Buccinidae > Babylonia > Babylonia areolata. The sequence continues at coordinate 38,484,115 of NC_134885.1, read as the reverse complement.
GCCTTACCTGCACGCAATATGTGTCATCACAAGTGACTGAGAACGTTCATGTTTTTTTTACTTTTTGTATTCATTGTCAGTGATTTCGCTCGTTAAATTAGCAACTTCTCTTTTACGAAGTCCATTAAGTATTTTTCTGTAACTGTATTTAGATATTTGTTTCTTCTTCTTCTTCTTCTTCTTCTTCTTCTTCTTCTTCTTCTTCTTCTTCTTCTTCTACGTTCATGGGCTGCAACTCCCACGTTCACTCGTATGAACACGAGTGGGCTTTTACGTGTATGACCGTTTTTAGTTTTTACCCCGCCATGTAGGCAGCCATACTCCGCTTTCGGGGGTAGATATTTTGTTTCAAAATTCAAGCCCAGTATACCCGGTTTACACTAACTCACTATTCATCCACATCACCCTCCTCTTCTAAACGATAATACTCAAATGTGCACATTGATACTTTAACAAAATGTCTTCAGTCACTGTGTGGAGTGATAGCCTAGGGGTAACGCGTCCGCCTAGGAAGCGAGAGAATCTGAGCGCACTGGTTCGAATCACCGTTGAGCCGCCGATATTCTACTCCCCCTCCACTAGACCTTCAGTGGTGGTCTGGACGCTAGTGATTCGGATGACGATAAACCGAGGTCCCGTGTGCAGTATGCACTTAGCGCACGTAAAAGAACCCACGGCAACGAAAAGGTTGTTCCTGGCAAAATTCTGTAGAAAAATCCACTTCGATAGGAAAAACAAATTAAAAAAAAACTGCATGCAGGAAAAAATACCAAAAAAATGGGTGGCGCTGAAGTGTAGCGATGCGCTCTCCCTGGGGAGAACAGCCAGAATTTCACAGAGAGAAATCTGTTGTGATAAAAAGAAATAGAAATACAATACAAATATGTGTGACGGGACATTAAACAAAATCCCTCCCCCTCCTCAAAATTTGAGAATCATAGTCTTTCGCGAAAGACCCATTCGGCTGTCACTTTGCTTTTGGCCCAGCTGCAAACTCATGCCATCTCTAATATATACTATGCCATCTCTGATATATACTATGCCGAGTGCTGAGGTGGAGGCACTTGATGTACCTGTACGTGTGGTGTACAGGTGTCAGACTGAACCAGCCGTGCAGTGACCTCTCGCCCTGTGCTGACCGAATGACGTGTCAGGGGTGGACAGGATTCTCCAGGTGTCTGTGTGAGGAGGGGACCATTGTCACCAGTAGTCAGACCTGTGGTATGTTTGTAAATGTGTGCGTGTGTATTTCTCTCTCTGTGTGTGTGTGTGTGTGTGTGTGTGTGTGTGTGTGTGTGTGTGTGAAGTCAAATCAAGTCAACCTTTTGATTTCAAGATGGTAATTGAATAAGCAAAAACTGCTCTTTTTTGTTTTTACATCAAGCCATCTAGATAATAAAAAAATAAAACAATTATAAATATAGATAAGAAAGAAAAGAAAAAAGGAAGAGAAACATAGAAAAAGAAAAAGAAATAGATACATACTTACTAGAATACTTTGTGTGTGTGTGTGTGTGTGTTTGTGTGTGCGTGTGTGTGAGTGAGAGAGAGAGAGAGAAGATAATGTTTTTCTTTTAGAGATAATAAGTATTCTCATGCTTTATATGTGTGGTGTATGTGTGTGTTTATGATTGTGTTTGTGTGTGTGTGCGAGTGTGTGTGTGTGTGTGTGTGTGTGTGTGTGTGTGTGTGTGTGTGTGTGTGTGTGAAGTGATTCTGTGCTTGCGGCTGTGTCTAAAATGATTGTGTGTGTGTGTGTGTGTGTGTGTGTGTGTGTGTGTGTGTGTGTGTGTGTGTGTGAAGTGACTGTGTGTGTGTGTGCATTCGTGTGTGTGTGTGTGTGTGTGTGTGTGTGTGTGTGTAGTGACTGTGTGTGTGTGCGTTCGTGTGTGTGTGTGTGTGGTAACAAGGTACTTACTGTGTCGTTGCATGCAATGACATGATGATGGTTACCGTCTCACAGGGACAGGGGAAGGTGGTGACTGTGTGACGTCAGAGGACTGCGGTGACCACATGACCTGTGGTAACCATAGAAACCAGAGTGTCTGCACGTGCGTGGCCAGTTACGCAGCCAGGACTGACCGATCCTGTGGCAAGTGTTTCTTTGGCATCGTAGTGTGGGTGTGGGTGTGGGGGTTGGGGGGGGGGAGTGGTGCTGGGGGAGGGGAAAGGAGGGGATGACCATGCAAAACTGTGTACATGTGTCGTTGAACAAATCCAGTGTGATAAACAAACATCTACCTGAAGATCTAGTCATCAGCCCCATCCACATGCAATGTGCAGCTTCTGTTCAAACGTGTGGGTGGGTGTGAGAGAGAGAGAGAGAGTTTGTGTGTGTGTGTGCGTGCGTGTGTGTGTGTGTGTGTGTGCAGTGCGTTCATGTGTGAGTATGCACAGGTTTTTTATATTGATATGCACTTGTATGTATCCTAATTTCTACTGTATCTGTGTTTGTGTATGATTTTCGATTTATGTTTGTATCTTGTTATGTACTACCCCCCGCCCCCCTCACCATTCTTTTCCTTCCGTATTGTTTATTTTTGCATCATTGAGATTAGATTGGGGGTATGCTGTTCTTTGTATTGCTATTGCCATTTCAGTGTGAAAATGATGATGATAATAATGATGATGAGAGTAGTAATAATAATAATAACAACAAAACAAACAACATATTTTTTATAGTAAATAAATACTACTATTTATTATTATTATTATTACTATGATTGTTATTATGTATTATTATTATTATGGCCATGACAGGGAAGGTGGAGGGAGGCACGTGCAGCAGGACAAGTCAGTGTGCAGAACACATGGTGTGTGACGATAAGTTTGGAGCCGGCCGCCTCTGTCATTGCGTTGAAGGCTTTCTGCGGAAATCGGACAGCACGTGTGGTAACTGGCCCTGTGTGTGTGTGTGTGTGTGTGTGTGTGTGTGTGTGTGTGTGTGTGTGTGTGTGTCGTCAGTGCGTTCCCGTGTCGTTGTTGTGTGTTGTTGTCGGTGTGTTCCCATGTTGATGTTGTCGGCGTGTTCCCGTGTTGATGTTGTCGGCGTGTTCCCGTGTTGATGTTGTCGGTGTGTTCCAGTGTTGGTGTTGTCGGTGTGTTCCCGTGTTGATGTTGTCGGTGTGTTCCCATGTTGATGTTGTCGGTGTGTTCCAGTGTTGATGTTGTCGGTGTGTTCCCGTGTTGGTGTTGTCGGCGTGTTCCAGTGTTGATGTTGTCGGCGTGTTCCAGTGTTGGTGTTGTCGGTGTGTTCCCGTGTTGATGTTGTCGGTGTGTTCCCGTGTTGATGTTGTCGGCGTGTTCCCGTGTTGATGTTGTCGGCGTGTTCCCGTGTTGGTGTTCTCGGTGTGTTCCCATGTTGATGTTGTCGGTGTGTTCCCGTGTTGATGTTGTCGGTGTGTTCCCGTGTTGATGTTGTCGGTGTGTTCCCATGTTGATGTTGTCGGTGTGTTCCAGTGTTGATGTTGTCGGCGTGTACCAGTGTTGATGTTGTCGGCGTGTTACCGTGTTGGTGTTGTCGGCGTGTTCCCGTGTTGGTGTTGTCGGTGTGTTCCCGTGTTGGTGTTGTCGGTGTGTTCCCGTGTTGATGTTGTCGGTGTGTTCCAGTGTTGATGTTGTCGGTGTGTTCCCGTGTTGGTGTTGTCGGTGTGTTCCCGTGTTGGTGTTGTCGGCGTGTTCCAGTGTTGTGTTGTCGGCGTGTTCCCGTGTTGGTGTTGTCGGTGTGTTCCCGTGTTGATGTTGTCGGTGTGTTCACGTGCCGTTTGCGCTGTGTCCACGCGTCGTTTTTGGTGTGTTCCTGTGTTGTTGGCGGTATGTTTCAATATCGTCAGTGTGTTCCCGTGTCATTGCCGATGTGTTCCCGTGTCGCTGTCGGTGTGTTCCTGTGTTATACTGTGTGTGTGTTCCAGTGTCGATGTTTCTGTGTTCAGGTGTCGTTGATTGTGGGTTCTCATGTCGTTGGTGTCGTTGTGTTCCCATATGTCGTTGTCGGTGTGTTCCCATGTCGTTGGTGTCGATGTGTTCCTATATGTCGTTGTCGGTGTGTTCCTATATGTCGTTGTCGTTGTGTTCCTATATGTCGTTGTCGATGTGTTCCTATATGTCGTTGTCGGTGTGTTCCCATATGTCGTTGGTGTCGGTGTGTTCCCATATGTCGTTGGTGTCGTTGTGTTCCCATATGTCGTTGGTGTCGTTGTGTTCCTATATGTCGTTGTCGTTGTGTTCCTATATGTCGTTGTCGATGTGTTCCTATATGTCGTTGTCGGTGTGTTCCCATATGTCGTTGGTGTCGGTGTGTTCCCATATGTCGTTGGTGTCGTTGTGTTCCCATATGTCGTTGGTGTCGTTGTGTTCCCATATGTCGTTGTCGATGTGTTCCAGTGTGAGTTCCCGAGTCGACGATTTGCTCCCGTGTTCTTCCTTGGTGTGTTCCCGTGACGATGTGATTCCACCTTGCTGATCATTCCATAGACATTCAAACTTAGTTTATTACTGTATCATTCTAGTGGGTGGGGAGGAACTTTGAACACAATAACTCAGTAGTTGTATTTCTTTTTTTATCACAACAGATTTCTCTGCGGTGTGAAATTCGGGCTGCTCTCCCCAGGGAGAACGCTTCGCTACACTACAGTGCCACCCTTTTCTCTCTCTCTCTCTCTTTTTTTTTTTTTTTTCCCTGCGTGCAGTTTTATTTGTTTTTCCTATAGAATTGGATTTTTTTTTTCTTTTTACATAATTTTCCCAGGAAAATTTTGTTGCCGTGGGTTCTTTTACGTGCGCTAAGTGCATGCTGCACATGGGACCTCGGTTTATCGTCTCATCCGAATGACTAGCGTCCGGACCATCATTCAAGGTCAAGTGGAGGGGAAGAAAATATCGGCGGCTGAGCCGTGATTCGAACCAGCGCTCTCGGATACTGTCGCTTCCTGAATTATTTTGTTTCTTTCTGTACTGTTCGAGAGTGTTTTTGTTTGTTTTTTGTTGTTGTTTTTTTTTTTTGTGTGTGTGTGTGTGTGATACTGATACTGATACTGGAATCTCGTGTTGAACGTGCAAGTCAAAAGGTGAGGCGGTGTTTGTTCCAGGCAAGCAGTTCGGAGAGCGTTGTGACACCAACCAGGACTGTGGTGACAATATGGAGTGTGCCCGCTTCTGCATGTGTGACTCGCAGTCTGCCCTCAAGTCTGACAGATCATGCGGTGAGCATGCATAGTCGTCGTCTTCATCAGCTTCATCATCATTTTCATCATCGTCGTCGTTGTCGTCGTGTGTGTGTGTGTGTGTGTCTCACTGTCTCTCTCTGTCTCTCTCTCTCTGTGTCTCTCTGTGTGTGTCTCTCTCTGTCTCTGTCTCTCTGTCTCTGTCTCTCTCTCTGTGCCTCTCTCTGTCTCTGTCTCTCTTTTTGTGTGTGTGTCTCTGTCTCTCTCTCTCTCTCTGTCTCCGTGTGTGTGTGTCTCTCTCTGTCTGTCTGTCTCTTTCTCTCTCTTTCTGTGTCTCTCTCTGTCTCTCTCTGTATCTATGTGTGTGTGTGTGTCTCTCTGTCTCTGTCTCTCTCTCTCTTTGTGCCTCTCTCTGTCTCTCTGTGTATATCTGTGTGTGTCTCTTTATGTCCCTCTCTCTGTCTGTGTGTGTGTGTCTCTCTCTGTCTCTGTCTCCCTCTCTGTCTGTCTGTCTCTCTCTATATATCTATCTATCTCTATGTGTGTGCCTCTCTCTGTCTCTCTCTCTGTCTCACTGTCTATCTGTGTGTGTGTGTGTCTCTCTCTCTCTTTGTCTCCCTCTGTCTCTCTGTCTCTTGTCTCTCTCTTTCTCTCTCTCTCGCTCTCTCTCCCTTAACAGCAGGTGTGATGTAGCGTTGATGGATCTGTCCGCAGGCTCCTTGAAACTGAAATTGAAATTGTAATCATTCTGAGCACACCAACTGACAGAGACGTTGTCGTAGCTTCTAATCATGCCTTGTAATCATGATGAATGATGGTGATATTGATACTTATATAGCGCCTATCCTCGGTCGGATCTTTACAAACAAGGGGTCATTTGCACAACATTTTCTTCTTCTTTTTTTCTTTTTTTTTTCGAGGTCTGACTGAGCGCGTTAGCTAAGGCATCTGCTTAGCACATGTGGTGTAGCGTGTATGGATTTGTCCGAACGCAATGACGCCTCTTTGAGCTACTGACACTGATACTGATACTGATACTTGCACAACAGTCTGCCTACCTAGGTAGAGCCGACTGACAGCTACCATTGGGCGCTCATCATTCGTTTCCTGTGTCATTCCATCAGGTTTCAGACACAGAGACATACACACTCAGACAGACATGTAACAGTTGACGTGTATGACCGTTTTTGTTTATTTACCCCGACATGTAGACAGCCGTGCTCCGTTTTCGGGGATGTGCATGCCGGGCGTGTACTTGTTTCCATAACCCACCGGACATGGATCACAAGATCTTTAACGTGCGTATTTGATCTTCTGTGAACGTGTACGCGCGAAGGGGGTTCAAGCACCTATTTGTCAGGGGTTCTGTCAGGACGTGTAAAGATGCCATGTCATTGATTATCGTGTATTCTGTACAGTTATTGTGATTGTGCCAGTTGCTAGGGACGGTGTGTGGTACAAAATGTTATCAGTAGGCCTATCAGTATCAGCAGGTCAAGGAGGCGTCACTATATACGCTACACCACATCTGCCAAGCAGATGCCTGACCAGCAGCGTAACCCAACGCGCTTAGTCAGGCCTTGAGAAAAAATAAATAAATAATAAAAGAAAAGAAAAGAAAAGAAATAAAAAAATAACCAAAAAAATAATTAAAAAAAACATAAAATTAAATTAAATTAAAATTAAAATTAAACAAAATGTTAATGACCATAGAGTTCTAATCATACATATTATGCCACATTTCAGGGAAACTGGTCGGACTCACTTGTGTGGCGGAAGCAGACTGCGGAGAAAACATGGAGTGCACAGGTCCCGCCGGAAACGAAACGTGCACGTGCGTGTCTGGCTACACGGCCAGGACGACTGATCATGTGTGCGGTACGTTGTGCGTACACGTGTGTTTGTTTGTCGGTATGTGCGTGTTAGCGCGTGGTCTGTGTGTGTGTGTGTGTGTGTGTGTGTGTGTGTGTGTGTGTACGTGTGTGGCTCTGTGTGTGTGCGTGTGTGTGTGTGTGTGTGTGTGTGTGTGTGTGTGTGTGTGTGTGTGTGTGCATTCTCTTACGTATGTGTGCGCGCGTATGTCATGCAACCAGGTACGTGTATCGCTATCCCTGGGGAGAGCAGACCGAGTTTCACAGAGAAATTTGTTGTGACAAAATGTAATACAATACAATAGAATACAATAGTATACAATACAATGCAATGCAATACAATACAATACAATACAATACAATACAATACTTTGTCTGCTTGTGTGCGTTTTCATACGCATGTGTGTGTATGTGATTTCACAACCAGGTATACCAACGCGTTGTGCTCTCCATGGGTAGAGCAGACCGAATTTCACATCGAGAAATTTGTTTTGACAAAATGTAATACAATACAGTACAATACAGTACAAATACAATACAATACAATACAGTACAGTACAATACAATACAACACAGTACAATACAGTACAAATACAATACAATACAATACAGTACAGTACATTGCCTGCTTGTGTGCATTCTCATATGTGTGTGTGTGTGTGTGTGTGATTTCACAAACTGGTATACCTATGCGTGTCGCTCTCTGTGGGTAGAGCAGACCGAAATTCACATAGAGAAATGTGTTTTAAGAAAATGTAATACAATACAATACAATGCAAGTCAATGCAAACCAATACAATACAATACAATACATAGACAGTAGTCTTGATGGCTGTACACAGGTTTGGGTGTGGGGCGCACGTGCGAGAGGCTGACGGACTGTGGGGACTTCATGAAGTGTGAGAGGGACAGCGAAGGACAGCATCTGTGCACGTGCAACAAGAACTACGTCCCACGGCTGGACGGAGCATGTGGTGAGTTGGGTCATCAACACTTGGGCTGGTTCAGCTCAGCCACTGATTGATGTAATCCATCAGTTTGTTGTTTACTTTGTTTATTTTCTGGCTCAGATTCATATTAATTTTGTTTGTCTGTTCAGCCATCGACGCGCCCATTCGTATGTGCACAGAACTTTTTATGACATATCAATGTCAAGTGTAAATGTTTCAGATACATATATTTGATTTCAGGTCCACTTCCTTTGCGTTAGCTGTGCTTGACTATGTGTGTATACATATGTATGTGTACATAACTACATGCATGTATAGGAATGTGTATTGTGTGTGCGTGTGTTTATGTAAGTTTGTGCCTGCCTATGTGTGCTTATGTGTTAAGGTAGCTGTTAGATACACATGTATGTTAAAATGTATGTATGCAGTGTGTGTGTGTGTGTGTGTGTGTGTGTGTGTAGTCACTTTTTGGTGTGTCTATGTAACATAGATGTAATGTTTTATGTTAACAAAAGCGTTTTTGTAAAGCACCTCGAGCAGATTTCTGGATAGTGTGCTGTATAAGTATCCATTATTATTATCATTGCGAGCTGCAACAAGGGAAGAGATCACACGGAGGTCAGAAGAAGCGCTTCAGAGATACTCTGAAAGTCTCTCTGAAAGCGTTTGATATCAACCCTGACTCCTGGGAGGAATCTGCAGTGGACCGTGACAAATGGCGTGCTGCTGTGCACAAAGGCGCCAAGTTGTGCGAGGCCAACAGGACTGCTGCAGCTGTTCAGAAGAGGCAGGCCAGAAAGTCACGGGCAAACAAGCTCCCTGACAATGATATGCCTGTCTTTGTCTGCCCCAACTGTCAGCGAACATTTCGTGCGCAGATTGGACTATTCAGCCATCTGCGCATTCACAGATAGATTCATGAGCATCCTCCCCCCCACCCCACCACCACCCTCCCCCCATCCCCCAGCTGGATGACAACGATGGTCATCATCGATCTCGATGGACACACCATTATTATCATTATTAATATTATTCCACCCTCCATGTACCTGGTTTCCTCTAACTCATCACTCATCCCCTCTCCTCTCCTACGTCTTCAACGTTAACATTCAGATGTGAAGAAATATTATTTGTCTTCAGTCGCCAGCATGAGTGACGGGACACTGAAATGACACTCCTCCTCCTCATCCTCGCTATGACTGTACAGAATATACACACAGGACTTTGAGGAACTACTGCTGATTCACTTTTGACTGAGAAACTACTGCATGTTTGGTGCATACCTGTTATGCATGTGTGGGTGTATGTGTGAATGTGTGTCTTCATGTTTTACATTTATTTGCTTATTTATCATCATTGTTGTCTTATTTATTTATTTATTTATTTGTTTATTTATTTATTTATTTTATTAATATTTTTTTTATTATCATTACTACTACCTTTTTATTATATCATAATTATTATTTATTCATTTATTTATTTATTTATGTAAGCTTATCTATTATTTATTCACCTTTTTTTTTCCTCAAGGCCTGACTAAGCGCATTGGGTTACGCTGCTGGTCAGGCATCTGCTTGGCAGATGTGGTGTAGCGTATATGGATTTGTCCAAACGCAGTGACGCCTCCTTGAGCTACTGAAACTGAAACTGAACTGAGAAACTGCATGTATGATAGTCAGTCGTGTCCGACTGACCATCAGAACAGCAGAGGAGGTTACCTGGGCTCGAATATGATTATAGTGGAGAGTGTCTTGTCTAGATTACATCCCCACTCTCTCGGCCAAGAGGGTTTAAGGACAGTTGAGGATGGGATGGTTCCCAAAGGCCAACTAGACCCCCACGGCTGCAGCACTAAGAGCCAGTGCAGTTTTATTTCCTAGTTTTAGAGTGACAGTCCTTCACAAAAGACTAAGCTGTAAATGATTTCCAATTGCAATGGGGAAACCATTGACAAAATAGCTCTCTGATTGCTGTTGGCCCAACTGTAAGCTTGTGCCAGTCTGTGAAGTGTTGGGCCTGAGGAACTACTGGCTGGTTGACTGACTGTGCACAGGACAAAAACACGGCCGAAGATGCAACACAGAGTTGGAGTGTGGGGAAGGGATGGCGTGTGTGGACCAGGCTGGCTACAGCGAGTGTCAGTGTGACGGCAACCACACTGCTAAACTCGACGGTTCCTGTGGTGAGTGAGTTTCCTGTCCGGTATTTTAGAATGGAAATGAGTGCATGTAATAGAAAGCTGGAGCTACAGACATAGAAATGAATACTTGCTGACTCAGTTCAAGGTGTATATCTGAGTTGTAGAGCACCTGTGGGCAGTTGTTGTTTTTTGTTGTTGTTTTTTTTAACCGAACGAGATACCTCATGATAGTAACGAGATACGTCACATACCTCTCAGTCATATCTACCAGACTGACAAAATAAGTCATTTCCAGTACATGTACTCTTGTCACTCTGATCATGCTACTAGTAGCATAGTGGTTATATCAGCACAACATTAGTTAATCTGACATCACATAGATAAGCGCTAGATGATGATACACTTTGTAACCAACTGTTGTCACAGTGGCAGGGTTAGCAAACGGGTTAAAGTCACTATGACAGCGTTACAACATGACAGGATTATCAAACAAGATGTCACTGTGACATACAGGGGTACCACACTGGTTGTTGTAACTGTGTCAGGGTTACCATGTAGACTGTTGTCCTGTGACAGTGTTACCACACGGACTGTTGTCACTTTGACTGGGTTACCACATGTACTGATATCAACCTTACTACATGGTCTGTTTTAATTGTCAGGGTTACCATATAGAATGTTGTCACTGTGTCAGGGTTACCATATGGACTGTTGTCATGTAACAGGACTACCACATAGACTGTTGTCACTGTGACAGCGTTACCACAAGGACTGTTGTCACTGTGACAGCGTTACCACAA
>NC_134885.1:38465692-38468192 GCF_041734735.1 Babylonia areolata | reverse complement strand
ATAATGTAGGTAGTTCTGTTGTATGATAAATGTGTAATTATGCATGCAGTTAGTATGTGTTGTTCCTGTCACGTTTTTGACACTGGTACACTGTTAAAATTGGTAAACAACATAGATTCAACAATTGTGCCTTTGCTTTTGTTCTTTCTGTTCTTGCCATGTTTTTGTTTTTTTGTTGTTGTTTTTTCTAGACTGTTGACACTCCAGTTTGGTTTAAAAACAACACGATTTGGATTCAACGACTGTGTCCATGTGATGTTTTTGTATTGGTTGTAGTTACAGTAGTTATTGTTATACTAGAGTATGTCAATATACTCATGTACGTGTGCGCGTTATAGAAGCCTGACTGAAAGACACAGGAAACGAATGATGAGCAGCTACATGTCAGTCGGCTCTACTTAGGCAGGCAGGCTGTTGTGCGAATGATTCTGTGTATGTAAAACGTTTGGAATTTCATCTTTGACTAAAGACAGCGTTATGCATATCAACAATATATATATATCTTTTTTTTAATGGCACAGCCCGAGCTGTGGGACAGAGTTGTTCCCCCTCCGAGGCGTGTGGCAGCCACATGGTGTGTGCCGACGTCACTGAGCGCTGTGAATGCAAACAGGGCTTCGTGGCCACACAGCGCGGCACGTGCGGTACGTTGCGTTGAGGGGATTTGTGTAGCAAGTTGTCTTCCTCTCGCCTCACCACATCCCACATCATTCTGTAGTCATGTTTGTTCAGTTTGAAGGTCCCTAATTGCCTTTAACGGCGATTGGGACAGTGAATTCATATAGGCCCAACACTCGGCTTATATCACAGTTTACATTTGGGCCAACAGCAAAGTGAAATGTATTATCAATGGTTTCTCCAGTCAGTGGGAAACCATTTACAGCTTAGTCTTTTGTGAAGGACTATGACTCTCAAACTAGGAGGCAAAATTGCACTGGCTCTTAATGCTGCAGCCTTGTGGTCTAGTTGGCCTTTGGGAACCATCCCAACGCCGACTGTCCTAAAACCCTCTTGGCCGAGAGAGTGTGGATGTACTTGGGCAAGACACTCTCCACTATAATCAAATTCTACCGCAGATAGTCGGGACAACAGTTGCCTCCTCTGCTGTTCTGATGGTCATAGTCGGACACGACTGACTATCATATATATATATATATACGTGCACACAAGGATATTGTCCATTGATATAGAAGGAAACAGACAAAGAACTGTACATGCATGGGAATATGTTGTGGGGGTTTTTTGGGTTTTTTTTTTTAATAACCGGTACCTTCAGTAATGAAGACATGCTCTGTTCCATTCTGTTCTGATACAGTCTAGTCATGTTTGATTCTTGTTTAGTCTGGTCTTCAAGGCATCCATTTCAATTTTTTTCGGGAATGAGCTTTATTTCCAAAACGAGCACATAAGCACACACTCGCGCGCGCGGGCAGACATGCACACATTCTCCACCCCTTCCCCCCCCCCCCCCTCCGCCCGCCCCTCTCTTCTCTCTCTCTCTCTCTCTCTCTCTCTCTCTCCACCCTTCCACACACATACATACACAAGGTGGACAAACAGACACACACACTCTCTCTCTCTTTCTCACTATTATACATAGACACACACACACACACACACACACACACACACACACACACACACACACAACACACACACACACACAACACACCACACACACACACACACACACACACACACACAGAACCAGGGAACAGACAGTGACACGTGGTGACTGTGATTTGACAGGGTCAGGGGCCAACAGCACGTGCGTGACGTCAGAGGACTGTGGCGACGACATGACGTGTCACTCTTTCTCCGGGCAGGACGTGCGCTGTCAGTGTCTGTCCCTCTTGATTCCCACAGACACTGGTTACTGCGGTAAATTGGAATGGGTTTGGTTTTTTTTCTTTTCTTTTTTTTTTTTTTTTGGTCTGTCTGACTGTTCGTCTGCTTCTCTGGGTGTTGGAGTATGCGTGTGTGTGTGTGTGTGTGTGTGTGTTTATGTATGTATATATGTATGTTGGTTGCGTGTGTGTGGTTGTGTGTGTGTGTGTGTGTTTATGTATGTATATATGTATGTTGGTTGCGTGTGTGTGGTTGTGTGTGTGTGTGTGTCTGTCTGTGTGTTTGTGTGCCACGTGTGTGTGTCTGTGTGTTTGTGTGTCACATGTGTGTGTGTGTGTGAGTGTGTGTGGGGGGTTATGCGAGTGTGTGTATGGGACAGAGTGAGAGAGAGAGAGAGAGTGTGTCTACCGTAAGTGTCTGTATGTGTCTGTGTACTTGCGCGTTTATGATGTTTATGTGAGGTTGATGATGATTTTATCATATGCAGGCAAGATTCAAAAAGAAGGGAAAAAAAAGTATACATGTATAATGAATTGATGTGGTGAAGTTTTCGTTTTCGTATTGTTCCCAAAGTGATTAATTCTTAAATCGCGCGCGCGTTTTCGTATGTGTAAGTGGGCACGTGTGTGCATCGCAGTTTTTGTGCGTGTAT
>NC_134885.1:38438192-38460692 GCF_041734735.1 Babylonia areolata | reverse complement strand
TTCGACGCTTTAGCAAATAAAGTGGACTGTAATTATGATCAAGCAGAGCACGTTATATTCATATTTTTTTTGCATCATTGAAAACAGTCTCTAGTTTCTTAAACAGGCAATACATTCTCGACGACAATAGGAAATCAGTATCAGTATCAGTAGCTCAAGGAGGCGTCACTGTGTTCGGACAAATCCATATACGCTACACCACATCTGCCAAGCAGATGCCTGACCAGCAGCATAACCCAATAGGAAATAACAAGCACTATTACATTCAGTCAAATTACGTTAATTTGAATTTCACAGCGAGTCAACTCGTTCGCATCGTATCTTCCTCTTTTATATTCCTTTCGCCTTCTTTATGTCCTCAACATTCTCTGTCCTCTGCTCAGTTTCGTTTTCTCCTCTACTTCCCTGTTAACTACATTATGTTAATGGTGTTGGTGATATTGATGGTGGTGAAAGTGATATCGATGGTTATTTTGATGGTGAAAATGATGATGGTGATAGTGGTGTTGGTGGTGGTGATTGTGATGATCATGTTGATAGTTGTTGATTTGGATGCTTACGGTGATGGTGGTGATACTGATGTTTATGACCGTGGACGTTGCTGGTGATGATAGTGATACTGATGGATGTGAAAGTGATGGTATCACCTTTTCCTGTCCACTTCTTCCCAACTTCTTTACACTGACATGGACGCCGTGTCCTGTTCGCAAGTTCAGTGCACCGTTCTCTTCCTCCGTTCCATTCTTTTGTTTCCTCTATTTCTTTATTCTTTCCTGCTCTCTGTCTTTCCGCGCTTTGCCCACTTCCTGTTGAACGTATGATGTGGACGTCTTTGTTGATATGGACAATGCTGATAGCTGTGTCGATGAGTACATAATGATGACAGCTGTGCTGATGTGTGGATGATGTCGACAGCTGTGTTGATGTATGGATGATGATAAACTATGTGTTGATGTATAGGTGATGTTGACAGCTGTGTTGATGTGTGGATGATGATAAACTCTGTGTTGATGTGTCGATGATGTTGACAGCTGTGTTGATGTGTGGATGATGATAAACTCTGTGTTGATGTGTCGATGATGTTGACGGCTGTGTTGATGTGTGGATGATGATAAACTCTGTGTTGATGTGTGGATAATGTTGACAGCTGTGTTGATGTGTGGATGATGTTGACGGCTGTGTTGATGTATGGATGATGTTGACAGCTGTGTTGATGTACGGATGATGTTGACAGCTGTGTTGATTAATGGATAGCAATGAAATCTGTGTTAATGTATGGATGATGTCGACGGCTGTGTTGATATGTGTATGATAATGACAGCTGCGTTGATGTGTGGATGATGATTGAATCTGTGTCGATGTATGGATGATGTTGACAGCTGTGCTGATGTATAGATGATGATGAAATCTGCGTTGATGTGTAGATGATGTCGACAGCTGTGTCTGTGTATGGATACCGGTGGAATCTGTTTGATGTATGGACTGTTAGGACAGCTGTGATGATGTGATGTAGTGATGACGATGACGGCTGTGTCGAAATACTGATGACGTTGACGGCTGTGTCGATGTACTGATGAAGTTGACGGCTGTGTTGATGTACTGATGACGTTGACGGCTGTGTTGGTGTACTGATGAAGATGACGGCTGTATCGGTGTACTGCTGACGATGACGGCTGTGTTGATGTACTGATGACGTTGACGGCTGTGTTGGTGTACTGATGAAAATGACGGCTGTGTTCGTGTGTGCTGATTACGTTGACGGCTGGGTTGGTGTACGGATGACGTTGACGGCTGTGTTGGTGTACTGATGAAAATGACGGCTGTGTTGGTGTGCTGATGACGTTGACGGCTGTGTTGGTGTACTGATGACGGTCACGGCTGTGTCGGTGAACTGGTGACGTTGGCGGCTGTGTTGATGCACTGATGATGTTGACGGCAGTGTTGATGCACTGATGAAAATGACGGCTGTGTTGATGTACTGGTGACGTTGACGGCTGTGTTGGTGTACTGGTGACGTTGACGACTGTGATGGTGTACTGATGACGATGACGGCTGTGTTGGTGTACTGATGACGTTGACGGCTGTGTTGGTGTACTGATGACGTTGACGGCTGTGTTGGTGTACTGATGACGTTGACGGCTGTGTTGATGTACTGATGACGATGACGGCTGTGTTGGTGTACTGATGACGTTGACGGCTGTGTTGGTGTACTGATGAAAATGACGGCTGTGTTGTGTGCTGATGACGTTGACGGCTGTGTTGGTGTACTGATGACGTTGACAGTTGTGTCGGTGAACTGGTGACGTTGACGGCTGTGTTGATGTACTGATGACGTTGACGGCTGTGTTGGTGTACTGATGACGTTGATGGCTGTGTTGGTGTACTGATGACGTTGACGACTGTGTTGGTGTACTGATGACTTTGACGGCTGTGTTGGTGTGTGCTGATTACGTTGACGGCTGTGTTGGTGTACTGGTGACGTTGACGGCTGTGATGATGTACTGATGACGCTGACGGCTGTGATGATGTACTTTTTTTGTTTGTTTGTTTGTTTGTTTGTTGTTTTTGTTTGTTTGTTCACCAACGATGACGGCTGTGTTGGTGTACTGATGACGTTGACGGCTGTGTCGGTGTACTGATGACGTTGACGGCTGTGTTGGTGTACTGGTGACGTTGACGGCTGTGCTGGTGTACTGATGAAAATGCCGGCTGTGTTGATGTACTGATGAGGATGACGACTGTGTTGGTGTACTGATGACATTGACGGCTGTGTTGGTGTACTGATGACGTTGACGGCTGTGTTGGTGTACTGATGACGTTGACGGCTGTGTTGATGTACTGATGACGATGACGGCTGTGTTGATGTACTGATGACGTTGACGGCTGTGTCAGTGAACTGATGATGTTGACGGCTGTGTTGGTGTGCTGATGACGTTGACGGCTGTGTTGATGTACTGATGACGTTGACGGCTGTGTTGGTGTACTGATGACGTTGACGGCTGTGTTGGTGTACTGATGACGTTGACGGCTGTGTTGGTGTACTGATGACGTTGACGGCTGTGATGATGTACTGGTGACGTTGACGGCTGTGATGATGTACTGATGACGCTGACGGCTGTGATGATGTACTTTTTTTGTTTGTTTGTTTGTTGTTTTTGTTTGTTTGTTCACCAACGATGACGGCTGTGTTGGTGCACTGTGCCACAGGTAAAGTGAAGGGAGGACTGTGTGAAGACGTGACCCAGTGTGGGGACCGGATGGTCTGCCATGAGGTGTTTGGGGCAGTGTTCACCTGTACCTGTGCCCAGCCCTACGTCGCCACTTTGAGGGGATCTTGCAGTCAGTTTTTCTTCTCTTTGTTGTTTGTTTTCTTTTTCACGTGGTTTATCCCTTACCATACATGCAATCTTGGCGTGTTTTTGTGGTTGTAGAAAGACCCGTTTGGAATTGTTAACGAGCTAAACGTACACTTACAGAGTAGTGCATTGTCTGCATGCTGTACACACTATTGTATTGTATATTATCATCATTTTATTTTCATTTTAAATAAATGTGTGTGTTTTGTAAGCTCCCTTCGATTTAGGTTATTGGATTGAAGTTGTGATTCAATAGGCATGTGTTGCTATTATATCCTCCACGAAAAGGATGACACTTCTTTGAATCTTTTATTCGGATTGTGTTGATGTTGATGGGCACGTCCTAGACATTGTGTTGATGTTGATGTGTTCCCCAGACACCGTGGAAGGCGGGAACTGTGACGGTGACGCGGACTGTGCCGACAACATGGTGTGTGAGGGCCCCCTTGGCAACCAGACCTGTTCATGTCTGAAGGATTTTGTTCGTATGCACGCTGGAACATGCGGTAAACCTTCCTCTTTTGGTTTCTTCTCGACCACCTCCTCCTCCCCCATAATCTGGTTATTACCACCAACAGAAGCTTTAGCTGTATATTTTTCATGGGTTGATTCTTGTATCTGTGTAACGTCCCAAATCGCCACCCGCCCTCCCCGCCCCGTTCCCGCCTTCTGTAGGTTTCCCAGTGTCCGAAATCAACCCCAGGGCGATACATCAGTGTCCTAAATCATCCCCAGGGGATACATCAATGTCCTAAATCAACCCCAGGGGGATACATCAATGTCCTAAATCAACCCCAGGGGGATACATCCATACTACACACAGTTAGTAGCGGGTTACGATCATACAAGGCTCTCCCGTCCGAGCAATGCAACTGGCCCCTGGAAACTACCCCGCAGAGGATACTGTGTTTTTAGGTATTATGTTTATGTCTGTAAACCTGTCACGAATATGTGGACATGCATTATGTTTGCATTCGTGCGTATCTGTACTTGCGTGCGTGACTGTGTGTATGTGTGTGTGTGTGTGTGTCTACAGGTCTGTACATGTAAGTAGTACAATGTGTTTTCAGGTCGCAGTGTGGGCTTTCCCTGCCAGACGTCTGCCGACTGCGGAGACACCATGCACTGCACCAACACCACGTGCACGTGCGCCCCGGGATCCGTCCGCACCCATTCCGGTGCTTGTGGTAGGTTTGGGGTTTCAACCTCGCCTCCTGTTGTGCTGGTGTGGGCGGGAAGGTGGGGTGAAGGATTGACGGGGAAGGTATTGTTGTTTGTCCGCGTGTGCTAGGCGGGATGGGGAGGGGGTAGTGTGTGTGTGGAGGAGACACGCGGTGTGTATGTTTCTTTGTTTCTGTGTTCACTGGAAGAGAGATGCGATGTTCGTGTATTTTGTTCTGTATGTATACTTGAAGAGAGACGCGTTGTCTATGTGGCTCCGTCTCCAAGTGTACTTGAAGAAAGAGAAAGATGCGATGTGTATGTGTCTGTGTCTCTGAGTGTACTTGCAGAGAGATGCGGTGTCTAATCTCTGTATCTGAGTGTACTGGAAAAGAGATGCGATGTTTGTGTTTCTCTTTCTCTAGAGATGTGTACTGGAAGTCAGATGCTGTGTTTGTGTCTGTGTCTCTATGTGTACTGGAAGACAGATGCGATGTCTATGAGTTATTGTGTAGATATCAGTGGATGATGACGGGTTTGCTCGTGTTTGTTCCATGTATTCTGTACCTGCGATTGTAACCAGTTTGGCAGGTTGGCTGCCTACACGACGGAGTAGACAAACAAAACGGTCAAACACGAAAAAATGGTATATGTCTGTCTGAGTGTGTATGTGTGCGCGCCTGAAATCTGATTGAAATGACACAGGAAACGACTGATGAGCGCCCAGTAGCAGCCCGTCAGTCGGCTCTACCCAGGTAGGCAGCCTGTTGTTGTACAAATGACTCCGGGTATGTAAAGCGCTTGGAGCTTGGTCTCCGATCGAGGATAGACCGAGGATATGCGCTGTATACGTATCCATATCAAATCAAATCGCTGAAAAGACATGTATATGTTTATGGGATATTATGACAGGACGCACGCGCGCATGTGTGTGTGTGTGTGTGTGTGTGTGTGTGTGTTTCAGGCAAGGTGGTGGGCGGGCGGTGCAGCACCGTGGCGGACTGTGGCAGCAGCATGGAGTGCGTGGGCACCACCCCACACCTCCACTGCTACTGTGCCCCTGGTTACGTCACCCGTGGGGACGGTTCGTGCGGTGAGCGAGTCCTTTAGTTTTTTTGTTTTGGGGGAGGGGGGTGTTTTTTTGTGTTTTTTTTTTGTTTGTTTGTTTGTTTTTTTTTGGGGGGGGGTCACTTCTGTCCTTCTGACGTCATGGCGTGTGTTTGTCACTCTCTCCTGTCCTTCTGACGTCATGGCGTGTGTTTGTCACTCTCTCTCCTGTCCTTCTGACGTCATGGCGTGTGTTTATCACTCTCTCTCCTGTCCTTTTGACGTCATGGCGTGTGTTTATCACTCTCTCTCCTGTCCTTTTGACGTCATGGCGTGTGTTTGTCACTCTCTCTCCTGTCCTTTTGACGTCATGGCGTGTGTTTGTCACTCTCTCTCCTGTCCTTTTGACGTCATGGCGTGTGTTTGTCACTCTATCTCCTGTCCTTCTAAGGAGGAAGGTGGCAGAATGGTTAAGACGCTCAGCTGCCAACACAGTGAGTCCGTGAGGGTGTGGGTTCGAATCCCGCTCTCGCCCTTTCTCCTAAGTTTGACTGGAAAATCAAACTGAGCGTCTAGTCTTTCGGATGAGACGATAAACCGAGGTCCCGTGTGCAGCACGCACTTGGCGCACTGAAAAAGAACCCATGGCAACGAGAGTGTTGCCCTCTGGCGA
Organism: Babylonia areolata; assembly: GCF_041734735.1. Taxonomy (NCBI): domain Eukaryota; kingdom Metazoa; phylum Mollusca; class Gastropoda; order Neogastropoda; family Buccinidae; genus Babylonia; species Babylonia areolata. Next base: position 38,454,455 of record NC_134885.1, on the reverse strand, counting down.
AATTACGTAAAATGAAATCCACTTTCATAGGTACACAAATATGTAAGCATGCACTCAAGGCCTGACTAAGCGCGTTGGGTTATGCTGCTGGTCAGGCATCTGCTCAACAGATGTGGTGTAGCGTGTATGGATTTGTCCGAACGCAGCGACGCCTCCTTGAGAAAGTGAAACTGAAACCTTCTGACGTCATGGCGTGTGTTAACCACGTGGCGGCTTCAGCCATGCTGAAAAGCTAATGTGGATCATTTCTGCTATGAAGAACGCAGTGTGCATTCCTCTCTGGTTTAATGAAAGTATCAAGGTTGACATGTTAGAACTCATCGTTGTGGATCTGCATCCTGTTGACAAAAAAGAAAAAGAAAAAAAGCGATGTGTGTTAACTTTTCTATTTTTGGTGTGTTCTGTGTGTTGTTTGGTGTGTTCTGTGTGTTGCTTCGTGTGTTCTGTGTTTGCTGCAGTGTGTTTTGTATGTTGTGTTGTTTTCTATAATATGTGGCGTGTTCCATTGTTGTTTGAAGGGTTTACTGTGTGAGCGGCGTGTTGTGTTGACACAGGGGAGATGAGAGGAGAGTGGTGTGTTCCGTGTTGTTTGAAGGGTTTACTGTGTGAGCGGTGTGTTGTGTTGACACAGGGGCAGGGAGCGGAGGGTGGTGTGTTACTGACGAGGACTGTGGTGAGGACATGGAGTGTGTTGGTTCCCACGGCAACTCGATGTGCACGTGCAAGGAAGGCTACGTGCTCAGGCTGAATGGCTTGTGCGGTATGTGTGAGACACTTTGGTACGACATGTGTGAGATCGAGAGAGATGTGAAGGGTACTTCAGAGGCGCTGAATGTGAGAAAATGTGTTAACTTTGTACGACCGTATGTGCGAAGATTGTGATATTTTGGCTCCACTATATGTGAGAGAAGTGAGATATATATATTTTTTTTGTATCACTTCGTGTGTATACGCACGCAGAAGATCAAATACGCACGTTAAAGATCATGTAATCCATATTAGCGTTCAGGTGGGTTATGCAAACAATAACATACCCAGCATGCACACCCCCAAAAACGGAGTATGGCTGCCTACATGGCGGGGTAGATAAACAAAAACGGTCATACACGTAAAATGTCACATGTCTGTGTGAGTGTGTATGTTTGTCGTGCCTGAAATCTGCTTGAATGACACAGGAAACGAATGATGAGCGCCTAGTGGCAGCCGTCAGTCGGCTCTACCCAGGAAGACGGCCTGTTGTGCAAATGACCCCGTGTTTGAAAAGCGCTTAGAGCTTGGTCTCCGACCGAGGATATGCGCTATAAAAGTATCCATATCAATCAATCAATCAGTAAGAAATTAATTGAACAGGATGAAGAATGTCTGCAGCATGATCACAGTAGTGAGACAAGACAGACTGACTGTTCTCTTCGACCAGCGAGTCTAATTGATGTCAAATGACAACAGCCATTGACTATCAGCTTTTTATCCCAACTGGAAGACTGCAGCACTCTAGAATTGAAACCTCTTGGAACTAAAAAATAAAATAAAAAAAATAAAAAAAACAAAAAAAACACCACCAACAAACATTACCGTGGATAAAACTGATAACTTTTTGATGTAACATGGTTACTAAATGGGCTGTATGACAGTGACAGGAGTGATATCTGACTGTGATAGGTATGACGTTGATGTGTGACGCAGACAGGGATGATGGATGACGGTTACAGGGATGATGTGTGACGGTAATATAAATGACGTATGACTGTGATGTATGATGCAGACAGGGATGATGGATGACGGTTACAGGGATGATGTGTGACGGTAATATAAATGACGCATGACTGTGACTGACGCAGAGATGATGAATGACGGTTACAGGGATGATGTGTGACGGTAATATAAATGACGTATGACTGTGATGTATGACGCATACAGGGATGATGGATGACGGTTACAGGGATGATGGATGACTGTGTGACGGTAATATAAATGACGTATGACTGTGATGTATGATGCAGACAGGGATGATGGATGACTGTGTGACGGTAATATAAATGACGTATGACTGATGTCTGACGCAGACAGGGATGATGGATGACGGTTACAGGGATGATGTGTGACGGTAATATAAATGACGTATGACTGTGATGTATGACGCAGACAGGGATGATGGATGACGGTTACAGGGATGATGTGTGACTGTAATATAAATGACGTATGACTCTGATGTATGATGCAGACAGGGATGATGGATGACGATGATGTATAATATATAACGTTGACAGGAAAGTCAGCTGGGGAGCAGTGTCTGGGAGCGGCAGAGTGTGCAGATAACATGAACTGCAAGCACGGCAGCGACGGCAACCTCACCCTGTGCACGTGCAACAGGAACTTCGTGACCACGCGGGACAGAGCGTGTGGTGGGGAGACAGTGTGTTCTGTGGTCATCATCACACTGCTGTGTTACGTTTGTGTTGTGTTGTTTGGAGTGAAGGGAGACATTTCTTCGGAAAGCTGTATGTGCCTGGGTTTGGTTATCCATGTCGTGTTAATCTGTGTTGTTTGGTGCAGTGTTATATCGGTGTTGTATGGTGTAGTGTTTACATCGTTGTGTTGTGCTGAATTGTTTCCTGCTTGTTGGCACATGCAGGGAGTCGTTTAGTTTGTGTTCATGAATCCCTTTCTAAATGGTGAAAACTCAGCACATTGTGGCTGCAGATTATTTTGTTATAATCTTGCTCATTTTAGATTAACGACTCCGTTTTTGAGCTTCGGTAATCTTTCAATGGCAACAACGCAGTAAAATGTTTGCCGGCCGTTGTCTTCTCTCTCTCTCATGGTAAATGAAGATATGGACCGCTGGCAGTCATGCTTGTGAATGGGATGATGCCCTGTTTCCCAACAAGAACATACCCGAAAAATTCCCAGAAACAACTGAATCAGAGGCTGGATTACCACGACTGATACTGGTGAGAGTTCACATAGCAGTAACGATCACTACCATCCGAAAATACAGATAGAGTTTCGAAGTTCTCAAACAACGTGAAACATGTCACACCCAAGTTTGTGAGGACACACACCTTTCACAGTTTGTCATGGAGGCAGCAATTTGTTCGTTCGGACAAATCCATATGTGCCATACTACATTTGTTTGGCAGACGCCTGACAGCAGCATAACCCAACGCTCTTGTCGTGTGTAGAGTGCATAAATATGTGATGGATTGATAAAATTCTGAGCCAGGTAAGGTTCCGTGTGAGATTACGTGTCTAGACTGCGATAGGTAGAAGGTATTTTGTATAACTGAGTACATTTCAAAGGTCGAACCAAAATTCCTTCACGTAAATACTGATTTAAAAGAATGATAGGCTACTGACATAATGATATCATATTAAATAATATATTATCTAAATGAATTTCAATAACATAAAAACAAAAATGGCATGTTTTCGGAATTGTATTTATAAAAAAAAGAAATACTGCTCCCAGTAAAAGGAGGTAAATCATTTGTGACCGATTTAACTGAAGATTAAAGGGAGGTAAATCATTTGTGACCGATTTAACTGAAGATTAAAGGGAGGTAAATTACTTGTGACCGGTTCACCTGAAGATCGTCGGCTACACATATAAATTTGTGTGCCAGTCAGAGTTCATTTCTTCTTCAGAATTTCGCCAGGGGACAACATGTGTTCTTTTTCAGTGCGCCAGTTGCGTGCTACACACGGGACCTCGTTTTATCGTCTCATCCAAATCACTAGATGCTCAGTTTCACTTTCCAGGCAACCTTTGGGGAAAAAGGGCGAGAGCGGGATTCGAACCCAGCCCGGCTCGGACACTGTATTAGCAGATAAGCGTATTAACCATTCTGCCACCAGCCTTTATACAGCAGGTACCTACCACGTGCAGTTCTGATAATTATTGATCTTCCGTTAACTGCAGACACGAAATGTTTTCCCACCATTTCAATGACATATGGTCACAAAAGACGGCTGGCCAGCAACATTGCGTGTCTCGTTGCCACAGCCTGAGAGAATTAGATATATCTGTGGTGTTGATGTGATGATGGTGACGACGATGACGCCAATGATGACGACAACGACGATGATTATGATGATGACGACGATGCGGAGGAGGAGCGGAAGGAGGATGATGATAACGATGATGATGATTGCAGGGAAGAAAGAAGGAATAAGATGTTACGAGCTGGGTGAATGCGCAGAAAACATGATGTGCGCTACCAGCGGTTCAGAGGGTGACCAGAGATGTCAGTGTCTGCTTGACCACATTCCCAGAGTGGATGGCTCTTGTGGTCAGTAGTGTGTGTCGTTACTTTACTATATAGGTGTAAAATGAGTCGTGTGGTCAGTAGTTTGTATCGTTACTTTACTGTAGAGATGTACAAGTGTCAGTAGAGTTCTGTGCACGTGCGTGTGTGTGTGTGTGTGTGAGGGGGAGGTGGGGGTGCGGGGGGAGGTGGGGTAGAGGATGAGGTATGTGAGTGTATGCATGCCTACACTGTGGGAGCAACAGGATATTGGAACGTATATATATATATATATATATATATATATATATATATATATATATTTGTACATATGTGTGTGGAGATATGGGCATATGTGTGTGCGCTTGTACAAGTAAGTGTTCATCTGTGTGTGTGTGTGTGTGTGTGTGTGTGTGTGTGTGTGACGTGGAAGCTGTGATACGTAGACTAGAAATGAGTGTGTGGAGGAGGGGGGTAGAGGAGGTGCAGGGTAATGTGTGTGGTGTGTGTGTGTGTGTGTGTTGGAGCTCATGTACGTTTATATGTATTTGACTGTGCTTTCATATCTGTGAAACTGCATGTTCGGTGCATATCTGTTATGCATGTGTGGGTGTATTTGTGAATGTGTGTCTTCATGTTTTACATCTATTTGCTTATTTATCTTTTTTTTTTTTTTTTTTTACATTATAGTTATTATTTATTATGTATTTATTATTTGTGTAAGCTTATCTATCATTTATTCACCTCTTTTTCTTTTTCTTTTTTTTTTTTCCTCAAGGCCTGACTAAGCGCGTTGGGTTACGCTGCTGGTCAGGCATCTGCTTGGCAGATGTGGTGTAGCGTATATGGATTTGTCCGAACGCAGTGACGCCTCCTTGAGCTACTGAAACTGTAGAGATGTAGAATAGGTCGTATGGTCAGTAAGTTTTGTGTCGTTACTGCACTGTAGAGATATAGAATGGGTCGTGTGGTCAGTAGTTTGTGTCGTTTCTGCACTGTAGAGATGTAAAATGGGTCGTGTGGTCAGTAGTTTGTGTCGTTTCTGCACTGTAGAGATGTAAAATGGGTCGTGTGGTCAGTAGTTTGTGTCGAATCTGCACTGTAGAGATATAGAATGGGTCGTGTGGTCAGTAGTTTGTGTCGTTACTGCACTGTAGAGATGTAAAATGGGTCGTGTGGTCAGTAGTTTGTGTCGAATCTGCACTGTAGAGATATAGAATGGGTCGTGTGGTCAGTAGTTTGTGTCGTTATTGCACTGTAGAAATGTAGAATGGGTCGTATGGTCAGTAGTTTGTGTCGTTACTGCACTGTAGAGATGTAAAATGGGTCGTATGGTCAGTAGTTTGTGTCGTTACTGCACTGTAGAGATGTAAAATGGGTCGTGTGGTCAGTAGTTTGTGTCGAATCTGCACTGTAGAAATGCAGAATGGGTCGTATGGTCAGTAGTTTGTGTCGTTACTGCACTGTAGAGATGTAAAATGGGTCGTGTGGTCAGTAGTTTGTGTCGAATCTGCACTGTAGAGATATAGAATGGGTCGTGTGGTCAGTAGTTTGTGTCGTTATTGCACTGTAGAAATGTAGAATGGGTTGTATGGTCAGTAAGGTTTGTGTCGTTACTGCACTGTAGAGATGTAAAATGGATCGTATGGTCAGTAAGGTTTGTGTCGTTTCTGCACTGTAGAGCTGTAAAATGGGTTGTATGGTCAGTAAGGTTTGTGTCGTTACTGCACTGTAGAGATGTAGAATGGGTTGTATGGTCAGTAAGGTTTGTGTCGTTACTGCACTGTAGAGATGTAGAATGGGTTGTATGGTCAGAAAATGGTTTAAAACAGTGCAGTGGAGCGTACAGTAATGGCTAGATCCGTTTCTGTTCACGCATGTGGTGAATATGTGCATAAGCGCGTGCATGTGTTGGTGTGAGTGTGTGTTTGTGTGTGTGTGTGTGTGTGTGTGTGTGTGTGTTTGTGTGCGTGTGTGTGTGTGTGTGTGTGTGAGCGTCAATAGAATCTTAGGATGGTGTATACTTTTTAACTTGTTTGAGCAGTTTATGAAATGACATAAATGGAACGTGATATACAATTATCATGATAACGTTGACATGGACGACATGACATTCCATGTATAATATACTTTGGGTAATTCACCAATTGTTTGCCATAAACGTTTCCATGAAAAACCCTTTCAGGTGGTCGCTTCTTGTCTGTCTCATGGCGACAACTTGAGGAAATCGCCTGAACCATCATGTGATGGTAATGTCATGAAGATGACGATAACGATGACGATGCTACTGATGATGGTGGTGGTGATGGCGATTCAGGGGAATCTGAACTGCGGGTGTGTGTGTTTTATCAGGTCTTGCGGTGAACGAGTTGTGTGACACGGTGACGGACTGCGGGGATTTCATGAGGTGTCACGCTGCTTCGGGGAGTCACGTGTGCACCTGTAACTCCACCTACATTGAACGAAGCGATCGTTCTTGCGGTGAGGTTTTGTCCTTCCTTCAACTACCGACCTTCCTTTTGGACAGAGTAATAACATGTCCCACAGAATGATCACTTTTCAGATGCATACTTTCCGTATCAAGGTTTTGTCATAATATCAGTTTCAACCATACGTATCCTGTCGCACAACGGTATGTATAATTTGCATACTCTCTCTCTCTCTCTCTCTCTCTCTCTCTCTCTCTCTCTATATATATATATATATATATATATATATATATATATATATATATATATCCAGCTGTCCAGTAATGATGCTGTCGATTGTATTATGACTGGAGGTTTTGTTTTAACTGTACGTCATCAACTAATGACCGACAGTCAGCTGAAGATCTGATTAAGTCTTTAAAAAAGGTTTCATGTAATAAATCTGTGAGTCCATCAGTAGACCCTTGAGGAACGCCACATGTAAAGGACATGTTTTGGGAGAAATTGTCTTAGAACGAATCGCTGCCTCATTTCTTAGAAAGAGGTAGATGACAGAGGCAGTGCTGCACTGAATGTCCCTTAATTGCTGTGCGTGAGTCTCTTGAGATGTATGAGGTGATCAGTGGTGGTATCAAAAGCGTCCGCAAGGTCCGAGATGGTTGAATTAGATGCTTGACCAATGTGGAGAATAAGTGGCAGGAATGCGGTGACTTTAAGTTGGCCTGGTATGGTATGGTGAAGGAAGTAACACTGCTGTGCGTTGCAAGTATATCACAACCATTCTGATGGATTTTGGTTTCTTTTATCCCATTTTGTTTTTGATTTCTTTTCTCTTTTTCTTACTTTCTTTGTTGCACTATCTCTCTCATTCTCGCTCTCTCTTTCACTGTCTCTCTCTCTCTTTCTGTCTGTCTGTCTGTCTCTGTCTGTCTGTCTGTCCTCCCCTCCCCCCTCTCTCTCTCTCTCTCTCTGTCCTTGCTTTCGGCTTAATCATCGTATGTTCTTCGCACTTTATGTTGTATACATTATGAACTGTTCACATACTCTTTAATAAGAGGCCATGACCTGTGATGAATAAATATTCCGCATGTTCCGTATCTCTCTCTCTCTCTCTCTCTCTCTCTCTCTTTGTTTATGAGTGTGTGTGTGTGTGTGTCCATGTATGCTTGTGTGAGTCTCTCTCTCTCTCTCTCTCTCTCTCTCTCTCTCTCTCTCTCTCTGTTCGTTGTTTAGTTTAGCGTCTTTTCACTATAAGTGATATTAGACGATTAAGAAAAAAAAAGAAAAAAGGTGGGGTGGGCAGACGGGATGGGGAGAGGGGGGTGTGAAGTCAGGATAATGCAGAAAAAGTTGAAAACTAATAAGAAATGCATAACTAACATGAAATTAGCTTTAACTCTCTCCATACGAACGGCGAAAGAGAAGACGTTAACAGCGTTTCACCCCAATTACCACCAACAAAATATTGCAAGCGGAAGGCTCATACTGAAGAGGTGAATGTTGACAAAGAATACCACAATTCTGACGACGGAAGCTAAAGGTTGGGTCATTGAGATACCCACTGGACATCCGAGGGGTCTGTGTAGAGGAGAAGAGAGGACTGGCCGTATTGAGTGAGTTAACAGTAATAATTCAGTAATGATGATAATAAATAAAACCATTAACACAATCAGGAAGTACATTAAATGAATGTAAAAATAGGGCTATGAACTAATGCCTGTGAAAGTTCTACTAAAAGAACGTCGTTAGAAATAACACCCCCCAAATCATCTGCAGAATATACCTTCTATGAAATACTTGGACAAGAAGATACGTAACTGCTGAGAGTGAAACAAACTATGATGCAAGCCGAACTGCTTACCACAAATGCATATAACATTTTCACTATATTTTGTCGTAGTGTGTGTGTGTGTGAATAGAATAGAATAGAATACTTTTTATTGTCATAAAACCTTAAAGTTTATAAGACACAATGAAACATAAACATGAGCATATTAAGAAGAGAAACATTCATGAACAAATTTCGCCAGCCTTGGCTGTATTTCTGTTAGAAGGATCAATTCACAAGGCTTTGCATTTGGACGACACATATCGATTAGGAATCTGTGTGTTTGTGTCTGTGTGTGTTTATGGTTGCTTACAACATGTGTGCCCTGTATACCCTCGGAGTACACAGGCCGGCCAGCAGACGAAGCCTGTTCCTCAGACACCGACTGTGGGGACCACATGCACTGCTCCTTGGGACACAACGGAACAGCTCTCTGCGCATGCGTCTCTCCTTACGTCGTCCGTGATGGCGGATCTTGCGGTAGGTCGTCTGCTCTCGGTGGGGGACGAATGTGATTTGAGCATTGACTTTGGAGTCTCTGTCTGATCATTATGGGGCATGAATTGATTGGAGCATTAACTTTGGAGTCTCTGTCTGATCATTATGGGGCATGAATTGATTGGAGCATTAACTTTGGAGTCTCTGTCTGATCATTATGGGGCATGAATTGATTTGAGCATTAACTTTGGAGTCTCTGATCATTATGGGGCATGAATTGATTTGAGCATTAACTTTGGAGTCTCTGATCATTATGGGGCATTAATTGATTTGAGCATTAACTTTGGAGTCTCTGTCTGATCATTATGGGGCATTAATTGATTGGAGCATTAACTTTGGAGTCTCTGTCTGGTCATTATGGGGCATGAATTGATTGGAGCATTAACTTTGGAGTCTCTGTCTGATCATTATGGGGCATGAATTGATTTGAGCATTAACTTTGGAGTCTCTGTCTGATCATTATGGGGCATGAATTGATTTGAGCATTAACTTTGGAGTCTCTGTCTGATCATTATGGGGCATGAATTGATTTGAGCATTAACTTTGGAGTCTCTGATCATTATGGGGTATGAATTGATTTGAGCATTGACTTTGGAGTCTCTGTCTGATCATTATGGGGCATTAATTGATTGGAGCATTAACTTTGGAGTCTCTGTCTGATCATTATGGGGCATGAATTGATTGGAGCATTAACTTTGGAGTCTCTGATCATTATGGGGCATTAATTGATTTGAGCATTAACTTTGGAGTCTGTCTGATCATTATAGGGCATTAATTGATTTGAGCATTAACTTTGGAGTCTCTGTCTGATCATTATGGGGCATTAATTGATTGGAGCATTAACTTTGGAGTCTCTGTCTGATCATTATGGGGCATTAATTGATTGGAGCATTAACTTTGGAGTCTCTGATCATTATGGGGCATTAATTGATTTGAGCATTAACTTCGGAGTCTCTGTCTGATCATTATGGGGCATGAATTGATTTGAGCATTGACTTTGGAGTCTCTGTCTGATCATTATGGGGCATGAATTGATTGGAGCATTAACTTTGGAGTCTCTGATCATTATGGGGCATTAATTGATTTGAGCATTAACTTTGGAGTCTCTGTCTGATCATTATGGGGCATGAATTGATTGGAGCATTAACTTTGGAGTCTCTGTCCGATCATTATGGGGCATGAATTGATTGGAGCATTAACTTTGGAGTCTCTGTCCGATCATTATGGGGCATGAATTGATTGGAGCATTAACTTTGGAGTCTCTGATCATTATGGGGCATTAATTGATTTGAGCATTAACTTCGGAGTCTCTGTCTGATCATTATGGGGCATGAATTGATTTGAGCATTGACTTTGGAGTCTCTGTCTGATCATTATGGGGCATGAATTGATTGGAGCATTAACTTTGGAGTCTCTGATCATTATGGGGCATTAATTGATTTGAGCATTAACTTTGGAGTCTCTGTCTGATCATTATGGGGCATGAATTGATTGGAGCATTAACTTTGGAGTCTCTGTCCGATCATTATGGGGCATGAATTGATTGGAGCATTAACTTTGGAGTCTCTGTCCGATCATTATGGGGCATGAATTGATTGGAGCATTAACTTTGGAGTCTCTGATCATTATGGGGCATTAATTGATTTGAGCATTAACTTCGGAGTCTCTGTCTGATCATTATGGGGCATGAATTGATTTGAGCATTGACTTTGGAGTCTCTGTCTGATCATTATGGGGCATTAATTGATTGGAGCATTAACTTTGGAGTCTCTGTCTGATCATTATGGGGCATTAATTGATTTGAGCATTAACTTTGGAGTCTCTGTCTGATCATTATGGGGCATGAATTGATTTGAGCATTGACTTTGGAGTCTCTGTCTGATCATTATGGGGCATGAATTGATTTGAGCATTAACTTTGGAGTCTCTGTCTGATCATCATGGGGCATGAATTGATTTGAGTATTAACGTTGGAGTCTCTTAGTAACTTGTCTTTTTGTTGTTGTTGTTGATGATGATGATTTGACTATAGAATAGTTACATTTAGGTCTCTTAGTAAGTCGTCAAATCATTTTAGTGGTGATTTTATCCATACGGATTGACAGCCGGAGTCTTTTAGTAACTTGCCTGATTTTGTTTGATGATTAAAAATTGATTTTAAAATAGTTACATTAGGGTCTCTTAGTAAATCGTCTGAAAACTTTGGCATGATTTTCTTTATATAAAAAGATTTACATTTCTTAGGAGTCGTCCCACACGTTGTGTTAGACCGGACCAAATTATTTAAATTGTATGACTGCACGCTTCCTTGGGATGATTTACACAGATTTACATTTGGGTGATGATGTAAATCGTCTGATCATTGTGGGATGATTTCGTTTATACAGATTCGCTTTGGGCCTTTGGTACGTGGCCTGATCATTTTGGGATGATTTGGTTTATATTTATACACAAATTTACATTTGCGCGCACGCGCGCGTGCACACACACACACACACACAGTCAATTACACAGTCACACAGACACGTGTTTGACGTCATGATTCTATGTGTAGGTGTGCGGGTGTGGGAATCGTGTGAAGTGGAAGAGGACTGTGGCGATCACATGACCTGCACGGGCCACTCACCTGATCTCTTTGAGTGCACGTGCACTAAAACCTACGTATCCAGAGCGGACGGTCGTTGTGGTCAGTAGCATCCCAGGCAGGACATGGGTGATGATTTCCTGTTTTGATCTGCGATCATTCTGTTTGTGAAATCCACATAACAAAAAATTGTATACTTCATTTCTTTACGTACTGCTCACAACGATTCACGTGCGCCCAGGCTCTTTTGGCCATGTGCCAAGAAAAGTAGGACTTCTTCGAGAGACTGATCAGTCAGGACGACACATGGGTCCATCACCATGATCCAGAGACTAAAGCCCAGTCGAAGCAATGGATGCACTTTAAACTTGCCATCTCCGAAGAAGGCATATGTCCAACCCTCGGCGGGCACGGTCATACTAACAGTCTATTGGGACCAGCACGAAGTAATTATGATGGATTTCCTGGCAAAGGGCACCACAAGTATTAGTGGAGTGATGGCCTTAGAGGTAACGCGTCCGCATAGGAAGCGAGAGAATCTGAGCGCGCTGGTTCGAATCACGGCTCAGCCGCTGATATTTTCTCCCCCTCCACTAGACCTTGAGTGGCGGTATGGACGCTAGTCATTCGGATGAGACGATAAACCGAGGTCCCGTGTGCAGCATGCACTTAGCGCACGTAAAAGAACCCACGGCAACAAAAGGGTCCTTCCTGGCAAAATTCTGTAGAAAAATCCACTTCGATAGGAAAAACAAAACTGCACGCAGGAAAAAAAAAAGGGTGGCGCTGTAGTGTAGCGACGCGCTCTCCCTGGGGAAAGCAGCCCGAATTTCACACAGAGAAATATGTTGTGCTAAAAAAGAAATACAAAATACAATTACCGGGACATGCTACGCTTCATTACTGCATAATCTGCACGAGGCCATCAAAACCGAGAGGCTTTTCTAGAATGCTGACCAAAATGTGTCCGCTTCCTGCAAGACTATAACTAGCTCCGGTTCACAACTCGCACCATGTTGTCTAGACAGAAACACGTTCCTGCGGCCATGAAATCCTTCCTTATCCCCTTGCTCTCCTGACTTCGCAATCTGACTTCCACCTCTTTCCAACCATGAAGTCATTTTTGAAAGGCAAGCACTTTCCAGACGATGAAACGCCGTGGTTCCTGGCTTCTGCAGACTTCTACGTGCACGGTCTTCACAGCCGCATAGAGCGATGGGAGAAGTGTGTCACCTTTCGTGGTACCTGTGTAGAGAAAGGCTAATAACTGTGCTGGGGTTCGATTCTCTCAGTTCATGGGAAGTGGGTCAGGGGGACATATTAATTTTAATGATCGTCCCTCGTATATATGTATGCATTTATGTATATATGTGTGTATGTAAGTATGTATGTGTGTGTGTGTGTGTGCGTGTGTGTGTTTGTTTGTTTGTTTATGTGTGCATGTATGTGTGTGTATATGTGTGTGTTGGTCATTAGTTTAACGTCTATTTATAAACTGATTTTAGACGTGTATTTTGTGTGCGTGTGTCTGTGAGTGTTGGTCATTAATCTAACGTTTGTTCACTTATGAGGTTATACACGGGTGTTTGTGTGTCTGTGTCTGTGTGTCTGTTTGAGAGAGTGTGTATTTGTGAGTTCGCGTGTGTTTGTGTATGTGTGTGTGCGTGTTTGTCTGTGCGTGTGTCTGTGCGTGCGTGTGTTTCAGGGAGGCAAGTGGACGAGCCGTGCAGTGACAGCAGTGAGTGTGGTGACCACATGGTGTGCACGAGCCAAGCAGAGTCCACTGTGCCCGCGGGCATCACGACAGGGCTTTGTCGGTGTGAAGCCGTCTTCATCCCCAAAGGAAACGGGTTTTGTGGTAAGGCTCATTTTCCTCTTTTTACCCTTTCCGGTTTTTTTTTGCTGCTCCTCTTATCAAATTCAAGCAGTTTTCCACACATTTGACTGATATCACGTCAACGCAAAAATATTTAACTCTTCATCGTTAGCTTACGATTTTCTTTGTGTGTGTGTGTGTGTGTGTGTGTGTGTTAGTTTCAACGCAAAAATATTTAACTCTCCATCGTTAGCTTACGATTTTCTTTGTGTGTGTGTGTTAGTTTATCTGTTTGTCCAATAGTTGAATGATTAACTGTAAGTATTCTGATATTTGACTGTCTTTTTTTTTTATTAGTCAGTTGGTTTTATGGTAATAAATTCGATTTCTTCGTTTGTTTCCAACCACCGAATTTCCATGTCCGTTCTTTTTTTTTCTCTCTCTGTCGTCACGTTAGTAATTGTCTACAATTCAAGCTTGTTCTGATGCACACATACACGCAAACACGTAAATACATGTCCGTCTTTCCGTAAAAGAGGCATACACTTTGTTAGAAAAATCAGCATGGGGTCGATTTCATAACCGATGGAAGGAAAAGTTTTTAAAACATAAAGGGGCATTATTCCCCGAGAATATTATTAAAGAAAAGAAACCGAAACCATAAGCTTGCTATACAAGATTAATAACCTCTACTTTCTTCCGTATAAAACTTGATGCGCTGAAGACAAAGTATAGTAAAAATGTCACATGCATCTGTGGTAAGCAGTTCAGCTTGCATCATTGTTTCACTCTCATCCGTTACGTACCTTCTTGCCCAAGTATTTCAAAGAGAACAACTATTCTGCAGATGATTTTTGGAAAGATTTCTGAGGAGGTTCTTATGGTCGAACTTTTAAAGGCATTAGTTCATAGCCCTATTTCTACATTCCTTTAATGTACTTGAGAATTGTGTTGATGGCTTCTGACTATGATTACCATTGTTGAATTGTTACTGTTAAATGTGATAGCATGTTAGCTATGCATTTTTTGGTAGTTTTCTACCTTTTCCGTTTTCCTCTCCCCTCCCCCTCCACCCCCCCAACTCCCCATTATATATATATATTTTTTTTTTTTTTTTTAATCATCTAATATCACTGATAGTGAAAAGACGCTAAGCTAAAGAACGAACGAACTGCGCACTGTTTTTTCCCCTCAGTGTAAAATCACTCTTATGAACAGACGTTCAGCTGATGACATGACCAACCATCGTCACACACAGGGTCACGGGCAGGCGGACAGTGTGATGTGGATTCGGACTGTGGCGACAACATGGCGTGCGACGGACCTGCCACCAGCCGGCAATGTTCCTGCCAACTGAACTTCGTGGCCAAGGAGGATGGAGCGTGCGGTAGGGGTCCCGTGCTGTGCTGTTCAAATCCCTTGTTGCATGTTTCAAGTTTCAGTTGTTGTTGTTTGGTTTTTTTTTAATTTCTCAAGGAGGTTCGGACAAATCCATATTATACGCCATACCACATCTGCAAGCTTGATGATAAGCAGGCTAACCCAACGCCCTAGTCAGGCCTTGAGTGTATATGTATAAGTTGTGCAACTATCGTTGCATGGCGTTGTTCTCTCTCTCTCTCTCTCTCTCTCTCTCTCTCTCTCTCTCTCTCTCTCTCTCTCTCTCTCTCTCAGAGAGAGGAACTGATGTGAAGTTTAATTTAGAATGTTATAATCAGATTGCGTGACAGAGCAATTATGTTTAACTTCTGTTGAATCTGTTTTTTTCCTCATTTTTTCAATCGTTATCTTTATGTGTACGTGTTCTCATGTGGACAGGCTGGTGGCCTTCGCATTAAACTTCCTGCGTTCCTGCGTTCTCTCTCTCTCTCTCTCTCTCTCTCTCTCTCTCTCTCTCTCTCTTTCTCTCTGTCTGTCTGTCTCTCTCCCTGTCTGTCTGTCTGTCAGTCTGTCTCTCTCTCTCTCATTATCTCACTCTCTCTCTGTGTCTGCCTGCCTGTGTGTGTGTGTGTGGGGGGGGGGGGGGGGGGGGTGTGTACGGGTTCGCTCATAGTGGTCCTTTGTCTTTCTTCTGGTTTTATTTCTGTCGTTTGTCTCTTTACTGAAATCAGTTTTCCTATTGCATGTTTATGTTTTGCACAAATAAATAGCTTTCAAGGCCAGAGCTGCGCGTTTTGAGTTAATGTGGAGATCATGCGTCTGCTCAACTTCTTTTTCATTTAGCAGATGTGGTGTAGTGTATATGGATCAGTCCGCACGCTTCGACACCTCCTTGAAACTGAAAATTAAACTCATGTCTCTGCCTGGTGGTGGTGTGAGTTGTGCATATGTAACTGATGTTTTCTTCAGCTGTTGTGGATTCTGTGTTCCTTTTCTTCTTTTTTTTTCGGCCCGCCCTCCTCCTCCCCACCCTACCCCCTCCCCTCCTCCTCTCCCCCCCCCCCCCCCGCCGCCCCCACCCCAACCCTCCCCATCCTTGTATGCATTCTCATAGTCACCTCTGTCTTCTAGTTTCGACGTTTTTGTCATTCTTCTTTGCCATGTTGCTGCAGCTTCGATGTGCTACCATGACTATGGTTGTGGTTGTTGTGACATCAGGGGTGGAGGAGGGGGCTATGTGTTACCATGACGATGACTGATTGTTGTGACGTCAGGTGTAAGGGGTGATGTGCTACCATGACGATGGCTGTGGTTGTTGTGACGTCAGGTGTGGAGGATGGGGCTATGTGTTACCATGACGATGACTGGTTGACGTGACGTCAGGTGTGGAGGAGGGAGCCGTGTGTTACCATGACGATGACTGTGGTTGTTGTGACGTCAGGTGTGGAGGAGGGGGCTATGTGTTACCATGACGATCACTGATTG
>NC_134885.1:38428192-38433192 GCF_041734735.1 Babylonia areolata | reverse complement strand
CTCTCTCTCTCTCTCTCTCTCTCTCTCTCTCTCTCTCTCTCTCTCTCTCTCTCTGTGTGTGTGTCTGTCTGTCTGTCTGGTCAGTCAATTGTTCTCTTCTCTCTCTCTGTCTCTGTCTCTGTCTCTGTCTCTCTCTCTCTCTCTCTCTCTCTCTCTCTCTCTCTCTCTCTCTCTCTTCGCTGACGCCCTCCCTACGTTTTTCTTTTGATGTCATGGGTTGGCAGGTTCCGTGTGGTGGACGGTGGTGTGAATGTGTTAGTGTGTGTGTGTGTGTGTGTGTGTGTGTGTGTGTGTGTGTGTGTGTGGGTGTGGGTGTGTGTGTTTGTGTGTGATAAGAGAGAGAGTGTGTATATGTGTGAGTGTACGGAAATGAAAGTGAGACAGCAGGTGTATTTGTGTGTGTGTGAGAGCGAGCGAGAGAGAGTGTAGAAAATATGTGTAAAATAGAGAGAAAGAGTGTGTGTGTGTGCTTGTGTGTAATAGAGAGAGCGCGTATGTGAGACAGAGCATATGTATGTATGTGTGTGTGCGTGCTCGCGCTGGCGCACGCGCGCGTGTGTTAGTGTGTGCGTGTGAGTGTGTGTGTGTGTGTTTGAAATAAAAAGAGAAAAGCGTGTACTTGTTTGAGGATGTATGCATGTGTGTGTGTGTATTTGTCTGTGTGTGTGTGAAACTGATCGCATTGCCTTCGGCGACTGGCTCTGTATTGGTCCAGGAATGAAGGAAGGCGGACTGTGCTACGAAGACGATGAATGTGGAAACCACATGACGTGTCAGGTGGATGTGACGTCATCCAGAGGGGTCTGTCACTGTGACGTCAGCCACGCCGCTAAAGAGAACGGCGACTGTGGTGAGTCAGGTGTACTGACCACAGACTGCGGATGGATGTCGATCTGCTTGTGTGTGTGTGTGTGTGTGTGATTGAAGCCTGACTGAATGACACAGGAAACGAATGATGAGCGCCAAAAGGTTCTGTTGGCTCCACGCAGGTAAACAGCCTGTTGTGTAAATGTTGTCTCGTTCGTCATTTATCAGGTGGATTCCCCCGTCTCCTCGACGAAGGCGGCAGTATGTTGCAGGTCCTTCAGTCCTCCGTAGAGCTTCCGGGCCGCTGGGATAGACACAGGGTTCGGCACTCTACTAGCCCGGCGGGACTCCACTGGTAGAGCCCCATCTCGAAAAGATTTGAGGTGTTCCATCCATGACGTAGATGCGTTGTACTGCCATTACGCGCCAGGGGCCCAGTACATCCGTCTTCGGCGTTGGTTTTCTTGTCCGAGTTTCCCTCTCGTAGGCGACTTGCCGACCAAGGCTTAAGAGCATCCCCTACCCTGGTTTGTTTCTCCGAGGTTTTCCTTCCCCGGGGCTAGAGGTTTTTATGCGCCTCTTACTCGCATGATGAACCCGTCATAGGGCACATGGGGAATTTGATATGGTGTAACAGTACCACCTGTTACCCCGCCCCGTCCAGGTAGAAACATCGCCATTTGGTCCGGGACTGTTTATTCGACCAGGCAAGCCTGACATATCGCAGCTAACCCTCATATCTGGGGGCCGTTCCCCTATCCGCCACCCGGGGACCCCCCGGGTTAGGGATAGCCGCCCCGCCCGGGTTGTGTAAATGACTCGGTGTTTATAAAACGCTTAGAGCTTGGTTTCTGATCAAGAAGAATATGATGAGTTCTGAGTTGAATAGTCGAGACTTTGTTACGGAAGTGTGTGTGTTGCACATTTCATGCGTACATGCCATGGCGGGGATTTTTATGTGTACTTTTTGGGGGAGCGTCTGTGCGTCGGAATATAAGTGTTTATCTGAGGTCCATGATGTATTTGAGTGGAGTGATGGTCTAGATATAACGCGTCCGCGTAGGAAGCTAGAGAATCTGAGCGCACTGGTTCGAATCACGGCTCAGTTGCTATCCCCGAATTTCACACAGAGAAATCTGTTGTGATACAAAGAAATACGAATACAATACAGATACAAATACGAAATATTTGCGTCTTTTCTCACTCTCTGTTGGAGTCACTGTCTGCCCATTCATCCGAATCTCTCTGTCTCTGTCTCTCTCTCTCTCTCTCTCTCTTAGTATTACTGTTTCTCAGTTGTTGCTGACGTAAGTGTTGACATTAATTAATCAGCTTTAAATCCATAACACCTGCGGCTTTCATTACTGACATCAGCAGCACACACATACATACACACACACACACACACAAGAAAAGCGTGGCGTGGTTGTTTGAGGTGACTGATGACGCAGTGCATGACGTCACACAGGGAAGGCGTCAGGACAGCCATGTGCGGATGTCGACGACTGCGGTGACGCAATGGCCTGTAAACTGGATGACGTCAGCGGTAACTCCACTTGTTCCTGCAAGCAGAATTATGTGGAGCGATCTGATTTCTCCTGCGGTGAGTAAACTGTCTCTCGTTGTTTTGTTGGCGAAAAATACCCCACCCACCCGTGCAATAATGATAAATATTTTTGGTACAGTTTTACGCGATTGTGTATGGTTTGTAACGTTTTTTTGTTTGTTTTTTTGTTTTTGTTTTATGTTTGTTTGTTTGTTTTTTGCTGCCCCATCATCTGCACCGTTTCAGTGGCGTTACTCCCACGCCGCTCATTTAGATTCCCCCATACACGGCCACACCCGGGTTTGTCCGTCACAGTTCCAGCATCGGCAGTCCGCAGGGAACCATCGATGTTAGGTCGCCAGGAGGGCATACACCAGAGGAGACCCTGCACTGCTGCTGAGTCTTTCTTTGTTGTTTATGTCTAACATTGTTACATGTGTGGCGGGATATGGTGTTCTCCGTACAGTGTCAAAGCTTATGGTAATGATATCACTGCTCTCACAAGTAAACTTTACTTCGAAATATGATATTATGACCATGGTTCTATATTACAATTAAAATGAATGTACTACTACAACTACTACTACTAGTAGTCTATTTCTGCTTGCTACTCCTCCTCCTCCTCCTCCCCCTCCTCCTACTACCACTACTGTGACTTCTTTTTCTCCTACTACGCCTTCTATGGATAGATGGATAAAGCTTAACCCTTTCACTGCCAAACTCGCATTTAGAGGGAGGACCCATGTCACTGAAGGGTGACCAGATCATAGGTCTGTTATCCATGAACCTACTGCTCTTTATGTTCGGTGGTAGGATAGGCCATAATTATTTCTACACGTCACAGGGGGAATCCCCAGCTATTCTTAGACAGCATATTTTCTGTGTTTATAGCACAAGGGAATTTTGCGCTCTAAACTAACAGGCGGTGAAAGGGTTAATTAAGGTAAAAGATCCCCTGGCCAGCGGGGCAGTGAACTGCATTCATTGCGTCCAGGTATTGGCGTAGGAAGGCGGGGCCCAGTTCTCTCCTTCTGCCGTTTTATATATATACTAACCTTCCCCAACCGAAGTCAGGTACCCATTCACACCTGGGTGGAGTGAGGAAAATCGGAGTAAAGTGCCTTTCCCAAGGACACAACACCACACTGAAACGGGGCCTGGAACCCTGATCACTTGTGAACACTGGACCAGAAGTCCAACCCCTAACCGACCCTGCCACGATGTGTGTGTCTGTGTCTGTGCGTGTCTCTGTGTGTGTGTCTCTGTGTGTCTCTGTCTCTGTGTGTGTGTATGTATACATATGAGTATACATCCCAGGTCAAGTCGATTATATGTTAACAGGTCGCAAGGTCAACCAAAGGTGCTATCGTGGCAAACAGGACTGCGGGGACTTCATGGACTGTACGCCTGGAGTGAGCGGCAGCCCGGCTTGTCAGTGTGACGATCTTCACGTGCCGAGACTGGACGGACACTGTGGTAGGTCGTGTGGAAATCGGGTCACCGTGTGTCCCTGTGTTGGTGGTCAGGGTGTGTGTTGGTATTGTCCTGTGTTGGTGTTGTGCTGTGTTGGTGTTGTCCTGTGTTGGTGGTCAGGGTGTTGATGTTGTCCTGTGTTGGTGGTCAGGGTGTTGGTGTTGTCCTGTGTTGGTGGTCAGGGTGTTGATGTTGTCCTGTGTTGGTGGTCAGGGTGTTGGTATTGTCCTGTGTTGGTGTTGTGCTGTGTTGGTGTTGTCCTGTGTTGGTGGTCAGTATGTTGGTGTTGTCCTGTGTTGGTGGTCAGTGTGTTGTTGGTGTTGTCCTGTGTTGGTGGTCAGGGTGTTGTTGTTGTCCTGTGTTGGTGGTCAGTGTGTTGTTGGTGTTGTCCTGTGTTGGTGGTCAGGGTGTTGGTGTTGTCCTGTGTTGGTGGTCAGTGTGTTGGTGTTGTCCTGTGTTAGTGGTCAGGGTGTTGGTGGTCAGGGTGTTGATGCTGTCCTGTGTTGGTGGTCAGGGTGTTGGTGTTGGTGGTCAGGGTGTTGATGTTGTACTGTGTTGGTGGTCAGTGTGTTGGTGTTGTCCTGTGTTGGTGGTCAGTGTGTTGTTGGTGTTGTCCTGTGTTGGTGGTCAGGGTGTTGTTGGTGTTGTCCTGTGTTGGTGGTCAGGGTGTTGTTGGTGTTGTCCTGTGTTGGTGTTGTCCTGTGTTGGTGTTGCCCTGTGTTGGTGGTCAGTGTGTTGTTGGTGTTGTCCTGTGTTGGTGTTGTCCTGTGTTGGTATTGTCCTGTGTTGGTGGTCAGGGTGTTGGTATTGTCCTGTGTTGGTGTTGTGCTGTGTTGGTGGTCAGGGTGTTGGTATTGTCCTGTGTTGGTGTTGTACTGTGTTGGTGGTCAGTGTGCGTGTTGGTGTTGTCCTGTGTTGGTGTTGTACTGTGTTGGTGGTCAGTGTGTTGGTGTTGTCCTGTGTTGGTGTTGTCCTGTGTTGGTGGTCAGTGTGTTGGTGTTGTCCTGTGTTGGTGTTGTACTGTGTTGGTGGACAGGGTGTTGGTGTTGTCCTGTGTTGGTGGTCAGTGTGTTGGTGTTGCCCTGTGTTGGTGTTGTACTGTGTTGGTGTTGGTGTTGTCCTGTGTTGGTGTTGGTGTTGTACTGTGTTGGTGGTCAGTGTGTTGGTGTTGCCC
>NC_134885.1:38413192-38425692 GCF_041734735.1 Babylonia areolata | reverse complement strand
ATACAGATAGCCATAAATATTATCGACGAATTTGAAAGCTTTTCAGGACTAAAACTAAATAAAAATAAATCCGAAGGAATATGGTTGGGTTCAAGGAAAAAAGAAGTTGGAACCTTTAATGGCATACCTATGAAATCTGATAAAATAAGAATTCTGGGCATATATTTTTCAGCAGACAGAGAAATTTCGGAAATTGAAGAGAACTGGAATGCTAGAATAGAAACAGTAATTAGAACTACAAAAAGATGGGAACGTAGGAACCCATCACTCTTTGGCAAGGTTATACTTGCAAAAACACTCCTCCTGTCACAATTCACTCTTCTGCTACAAGTAGCATCGATCCCAGAAAAGACAATAAACTATATAAATACTCTCTTGTATAGATTCCTGTGGAAGAAAAAATATAACAATAAAAGAGCATTTGAGAAAGTGAAACGGGGAGTCTCGACAAAGCACACGGAGGCCTAAATATGATAAATGTTGAACACCAACAACAAATGTACTTGGTGAAATGGGCAGTAAAATTCCTCAACGAAGAAAAAGCACAATGGAGCATCCTTGCAAAACAAAATATTGCACCTTTTGAGAACGCACACTGTGCTTTTAACTGTAATGTCGCTCCAAAAGAAATAAAACACTTAGAAAAGGTACAATCAGTCTTCTGGAGAGATGTGCTAAAAACAGTAGCGTCCTTTAACAAGAATAGACTGACAGACAACATAAAAACGGAACCTCTTTGGAACAATAAACATATAAAATACAAAGGAAATACCTTGTTCTTCATAAAGTGGAGCAAAGCGGGTTTTTCCGTCGTGCAAGACCTATGGCTAAATGGAAACCTCTTAACGTACCAAGAAGTTTCAGAAAGAATTGGTCCTCAGCCAAACCTGTTATTTGAGTACAACGCAATCATAAATGCACTACCACGCGCGTGGAAACTCAGCTAGCACATGATAATCTAAAGGAAGACATTCCGTATAATATAGCAACTGAAGAAGGAAACGTAACCACCCTGTCTAATAAACAAATCAGGAAAATATTTGCCCTTCAAAAAAACCATGAAATTTGCGCGGTGCAATTCTGGAGACGAAAATTAGATATCAGTACTCAAGATTATTTCAGCTTAGCCTATGAATGCACGCAGGAAACTCGACTGAGGTTATTACATTTCAAATTCATACACAACATCTACCCAACAAACATCATGCTACAAAAAATGGGTGTTACAGATACTAACAAATGCCATTGGTGCCAAGAAACCGACTACATTGAACATGCATTCTATGCATGTCCCAAGCTCACCACTTTCTGGACCAACGTTAAACAATTTATACTTACTAAGTATAACACTTGGATCCCAATGAACGAGAAGATAGCACTATTTGGTGCAACTAAAACTGATATATTATCAAATTCAAAAAGAAAACAAGTAAATATTATCTTATTGGTTGCAAGGCTTGCTATCTCCAAATTTAAATACGGCAAATGTAAGAATCTTGAACTTATATTCGAAACAGAGCTGCACATTAGAAATCTGGAAGGAATATAAAAAAAATTATTAAAAACAAAAACAAAACACACACACACACACACACACACACACACACACACACACACACACACACACACACACACACACACACACAACAAAAACTAAAGCAAAACAAAACAAAACAAAAAAACAAACAAACAAAAACAAAAAAAAACGAGTGACCATGTGGTCACATCAAACATATACGTATTGTTCTTGCATAGTTATAGTGCCTCCAGAGAGAGAGAGAGAGAGAGAGAGAGAGAGAGAGAGAGCCTAGTTTTCTCTTTCAGACACTGTAATTGTGTGCGGGGTCATTGTGTGTGTGTTTATGTTTTTTTTCTTTCGTGTTGCATGATATTGAAGACGATGGATAATGTCATTGGGAAGATCTGTTATAAGGAAATGGGAAAAAAAAGGAAATGAAAATAAAGAAGAGAGAGGAAAAAAAAAGATAGCAGAAAGAAAGGAGAAAAATGATGACGGAAGAAAAAGAAGGAAAAAAAAAACGAAAAAAAGAAAGAAAAAAAAAGAGAGAAAGAAAAAAGAAAAAAAAGAAGAAAAAAAGAAACGAAAATCTTCCATGGATGCTGAGACAGCCCTGCACATTTGCAGAACTTGAACACATCCTCTGATTTCTCCTAAAAAAAAAAAAAAAAAAAAAGGGTGGGGTGTGTGTATAGCAATATTTATAAGTATCCTCCCTCCCACCCCTCCTCTGTCTATCTATCTCTCTCTCTCTCTCGCTCTCTATCTATCTATCTATCTATCTTTCTCTCTCTCTCTCCTGCTGAATGTCTGAATCGTGTGTTTGGGCGTTTTGGTTAGTACATTGTGTTGTGTTGTTGGGGTGTGTGTATAGCAATATTTATAAGTATCCTCCCTCCCACCCCTCCTCTGTCTATCTATCTCTCTCTCTCTCTCGCTCTCTATCTATCTATCTATCTATCTTTCTCTCTCTCTCTCCTGCTGAATGTCTGAATCGTGTGTTTGGGCGTTTTGGTTAGTACATTGTGTTGTGTTGTTGGGGTGTGTGTATAGCAATATTTATAAGTATCCTCCCTCCCACCCCTCCTCTGTCTATCTCTCTCTCGCTCTCGCTCTCTATCTATCTATCTATCTATCTTTCTCTCTCTCTCTCCTGCTGAATGTCTGAATCGTGTGTTTGGGCGTTTTGGTTAGTACATTGTGTTGTGTTGTTCACTTTGTTTTGAGTGCTATATATTTAACTCCTTGACTGCTGAGTTCTGTTCAGCTTTGCCGATGATGACGACCAAGGTTGCGGTGGTGATGATGATGATGATGGCGACGACGATGATGGTGATAATGACGATGGCGACGATGATGGTGATAATGACGGTGACGATGATGACGACGGAGGTGGTGGTGATGATGATGATGATGATGTTGACGATGATGATTATAGTGATGCTGTTCGTGGCGATGATGCTGTTGACGATGATGAGGATGGTGATGAGGATGATGACGATGATGATGATTATGGTGATGCTGTTCGTGGCAATGATGTTGTTGGTGATGATGATGATGATGATGGTGATGCTATTCGTGGCGATGATGTTGTTGACGATGATGATGATGATGATGATGATGACGATGATGATGCTTGGTTTCAGGCAAGTCACACAGTGCAGAGTGCAGCAGCAGTGGCGACTGTGGTGACCACATGGTGTGTGGTGGAGGGGAGACCAACATGACTGCGCTGTGTCTTTGTGATGAAGGATTTGTTTCTAAACTTTCCGGGGCCTGTGGTTAGTAGTCCTTACATCTCTCTGTTTGTCTGGTGCCTATTAGTCACATCATTGACATGGATTATTTCGGTAATGACTGATAATAGCTATATTCATACATGGATCATTTCGGTAGTGACTGATAATAGCCATATTCATACATGGATCACTTCGGTAATGACTGATAATAGCTATATTCATGCATGGATCATTTCGGTAATGACTGATAATAGCTATATTCATACATGGATCGTTTCGGTAATGACTGATAATAGCTATATTCATACATGGATCGTTTCGGTAATGACTGATAATAGCTATATTCATACATGGATCGTTTCGGCAATGTTTGATAGCACTGTGTGAGGTATGGGCCTTTTTGGTGATGATTGAAATTACTGTGTAATATGTGGAGCATTTTGATAATGATCAATAGTAATGTTTCAAAAATAATAACAGATCACGCACTCAGCTCTTTCAAGTGTGGAAATAAAACCCACCTCTTCACAAGATAGCCTCCCTCCCCTACCTCTTCCTTGTCTTCAGTTTCTTCAGTTTTAGAGTTATGCATGCGTGTGAATGACTGGTGTGAAAGCGCTTAGATTTGTCTCTGTACAAGATTCAGCGCTGTATAAATACCATTATTATCATTTATTATTATGCGACAATTATGCGACAGTGACAGATGATGCTATCCAGTTGTTTCTCCATGCACTTCATGTCGGTGACAGGGGGTGGAGGTATCATATGATTCCTGGTTGTTAATTATACATCTCAACCTTTATCGTTGCAAGGGGAGCGTTATGCAGTTATGATGATGTCCATTTCCTTCCTTACTCAGCTCGAGGTACCTATATCTGCAAACTGGCCTAGACAGCTATTATGTCCAGTTTGTCTTAACTTTCGAAGTAATGTGTGTGTGTGTGGTATGTGTGTGCGTTTGTGTGTGTGTGTGTGTGTGTGTGTGTGTGTGTGTGTAAAATGACTGTGTGTTTGTGTGTATGTCTGTGTCTGTCTCTCGGTCTCTCTGTCTGTGATTGTGTGTTTGGAATGGTAGGTATACGTATAGGCTGCACACATAAATCTTGTTGCTTGCTTGTTGGTTTATGATTGAAAAGTGAACGCTGGACCGCCCCCCACTCCCCTCACCATCACCCTCACCGTCACCGTCATCCTCACCCTCACCCTCACCCCCACCCTCATCCTCACCCCCCTCACCCCCACCCTCAACCCCTCACCCTCACCCCCACTCCCATCACCCTCATCCCCACCCTCACCCTCACCCCCCTCACCCTCTCCCCCAACCCCCTCACCCTCACCCCCCTCACCCTCACCCCCACCCCCATCACCCTCACCCTCATCCCCACCCTCACCCCCACCCCTAATCACACTCACCCTCATCCCCACCCTTACCCTCACCCCCACATCCCTCATCCTCACCCCCACCACTCTCACCCTCACCCTCACCCCCACCCTCACCCTCACTCCACCCCCATCTGTCCCCAGGTAAAAGCCGGCTGTCTCCTTGCACGAGAGCCGAGGAGTGTGGAGACAGCATGACCTGTGACAGGACCGCGGGACATGAAGACACGGTGTGCACGTGCTCCCCACAGCACATCCCCAGACTGGACGGAACTTGTGGTCAGTCCGCTAGCAGGACAAGGACGGAGTTTTTCTGACGCTTTCTCTCTGTGTGAAACAATGTCATGACATGTGACAAAATAACACACATCTTTGATAAAATGTCACACGCTCGTTTTTGTTGTTTTATCAAATGCGAATTTTCATTGTTGTTGCTTTGAGTTGCAGTATGTTTCAGGACGTAAAATACAATATAATACAGTATAATATATCTTTATTTCCTACTTTCCAATCGAATTGATAAAAATGTATTTTGCAACCGCAACAAAAATCAACATCTCGTAAATAAAAAATTCAGTTATCTCCTACATGTCACCTCTACACATGTTCAGGTAATGTTACAGTTTTACAATGAACACGACACACACTCAACAATAATATTTTCACATTTTCATAATTACATCTGTGTCTGTGTTTTGCATAGTCAGGTGTGTGTAATAACATGGTGTTGCATAGTCCCAGAACGAGTGGATAACGCAATGATCCAGAAGAAAAAGAGAAAGTGGGACATACAGCTATCAAGAAACGAAGTATTTCAATGAATACAGACAGCTATGCCAAAGATTTTACGAGTGGATCAGTTTTGGACCGTGGTTTTGTTTCTCTGTCACCTGAACTGTGACATTAATTAATGTTAAGCCCTCATGTGGCCTAACGTGGCCTTATGTGGCCAGTTTACACACATCTCAATGACATGTACTTAATGAAGAAAAGAAATAGGAAACGTTATTTGCAAGAGTGACTCAGTTTGAGTTACACTGGTGTGATGACTTTTCACGTCTGTCTATTGTATTTGAGTGAATAAATACCACCACAACAGCTTCCTATGCCCTTTGAACATTGTTCATCGGGTGCAGCAGCCAGATCAATAGATGTGCAGACCTGCTAGTGCCTGTACCCCCTTTTTATGTATACGTATACAAAAGATACGCACGTTAAAGATCCCATAATCGTCAGCAATCGAGGGGTTATGGAAACAAGAATTTACCCGGCATGCACCCCCCTCTTCCGAAAACAGAGTATGGCAGCCTACATGGCGGGGATAAAAACGGTTATATACGTTTAAGTCCACTTATGTATATGAGGGAATGTGGGAGTCGAAGCACACGAACGAAGAAGAACATTGTTGCAATAAAATATCTTTTCTTGTTGAAAAGAAAGATGTACAAACCACGCACTAAACAGTGGATTTTGTGTCATCGTGTCTGGTCTGTTGTTATCAAACTCTGAAAGTGTTCTGACTTCCTTCACACAGCCAACATAGTCACAGCGACAGTGCTCGTGGATATCAAAGCGTATCGTATATTATGCACACAGCATATGATGTGTGTGATGTCTTTACAGGCTATGCACACGGCAGCAAGTATCGACTAGATGTTATACACACAGCAGCTGATGTATACGTCTTGTGCTTCCAGGCTATGCACACGGCAGCAAGTATCGACTAGATGTTATACACACAGCAGCTGATGTAATAAGTCTTGTGCTTCCAGGCTATGCACACGGCAGCGATTGTCGGACAGACGAGGAGTGTGGGGCCAACATGGCGTGCAGCAGTGATGAGGGAGAAGGCAGCGGGACCTGTGTGTGCACCACCCTCTTCCTGCTGAGACAAGACGGCTTTTGTGGTCAGTCACTGCTGCTGTCGTGTGCTGTGAGAGAATGGTGTTAGTTTGTGTGTGTGTGTGTGTGTGTGTGTGTGTAATATTTATCTGTTTGTTTTAAAATGATTCGCGGAAAAAAAGTGAATAGGAACAGCTACTGTGAGTTAACAAACGAATAAAAAGATTTTAAATTTACCTACAGAGACAGGTAGAGGAGGGAGAGAGAGGGAGGCGGTGGGGAAGGAGGTAAAGAGTGATGGATGGGGGAAGGAGGAAGGGAAAGAGGGTGGGGAGAGAGAGAGAATGAGTGTAAAGCAGATGATATATGGAGGACAGTTGACAGCTGTTCGAAGAGAGAGAGAAAGAGAGAGAGGGGAAGGAGGTAGACAGAAGAGAGAGAGAGGGGGGGGATGTGGGTGAAGAAGGAGGAAGGAAAGAGAGCCGAGAGAGAGAGAGGAAAGCAGAGGATGTATGCACACAGACAGCTGACGGCTGTTCAAAGGAATTATTAATTGGTCAGTGTCATGGCTATTTCATTGTGTCAGTAGTAGCCCGATGGTATCATACAGATGAATGAACAGATCATAATACATGGAGTGATTGTCGCGTGTTAACGAGTCCGCCAAGGATGTAAGAGAATCAAACCACTGGATCGAATCCCACAGTCGCCAGTATTTTCTTCCCCATCCACTAGACCTTGAGTGGTGGTCTGGACGCTAGTCATTCGGGTGAGATGATAAACCGAGGTCAAATGTGCAGCATGCACTTAGTGCAACAGTATAGTTGTCTCTGGCACAATTCTGTTGAACATACAACTGTATTACGCTTGTGTATGTGTGCGCGTAATTGAAGCCTGGTATAATGACACAAATAAAATGATGGGCTCCGAAATGCAGCTGTCAGTTGGCTTTGCCCAGGTAGACAGCCCTTTGTCTAAATGACTCATGTTTGTGAAGCGCTTAAAGTTTGATCTCTGACCGAGGATAGGCACTATGTAATAAATATCGATATTGAAATGAAAATTAATGACCCATTGGTCAAAGCGATGATCAGGTCACAGTCAGACAGTGTCGGCCTGGTGAATGTTGTTGGCAGGGAGGGTGGAGGGTGCGGGGTGTGAGGAGGGGGAGGTGTGTGGGGACAACATGCAGTGCTCACGCCTGACGCCCAACGGCTCTCTGGCTACGTCACAGTGCGCGTGCCAGGACGGCTTCACTGCCAGACACGACAGATCCTGTGGTGAGACACACAGCGTCAACACACACATCGCAATCACACACACACACACACACACACACACACACACACACACACACACACACACACACACACACACTCACACACCATCAACACTCACAGCAATCACACAAACACCACACACACACACACACACACACACACACACACACACACACACACTGAAAAATTAACAAGAAAGCGAGAGAGATGAATGTGCACAGAGATAGAGAGAGAGAGAACTGCTGATTGATTTTTTATTTTATCTGTGTATTTGTTTATTTTCTTTGAGTGGTGATAGAATAAGCATCCAACTCAGCCTCGGAAGGAAGAAAATAAAAATCAAACCACAAAGAAAAGATAAAGTAATTTTGTTTTAAAAGAAAGAAAAAGAAAGACAATGAAAAGAAAGTGATATGAAATAAAACATTTTAAAAAACATGTAAGAGACACACATGAGGGGGGACACACACACACACACACACAGACACACACACACACACACACACACACACACACACACACACATACGCATACGTAAACACATCGTCTAATATCACTGATAGTAAAAAGACACTAAACTAAAGAACGAACAAACGAACGAACACACACACACACACACACACACACACACACACACACACACACACACACACACACGTACACACACACACGAACACACACACACATACGCACGCACGTACACACACACACGAACACACACACACACACACATCGTCTGGTATCACTGATAGTGAAAAGACACTAAACTAAAGAACGAACGAACGAACACACACACCCACACCCACACACACACACACACACACACACACACACACACACACTTTCTCTCTCTCTCTCTCTCTCTCTCTCTTTCTCTCTCACACACACGCGCGCATACACGCGCGCGCGCGCGCGCAGAGAGAGAGGGAGAGAGATCTGTGTGACCATCAACACGTGACTGTCCACGCAGGCAGAAGTTGGGGAGGACGGTGCTCCTCGCACGGGCAGTGTGGCAGCGACATGGAGTGTCTGCCTTCTGACACTGGGGCCTTCTGTCACTGTCGTCACGGCTACACTGCCACACGGCACGGCTCCTGTGGTATACTTTGTGTGTGTGTATGTATGTGTGTGTGTGTTTGTATGTGTGTGTGCGTGTGTGTGTGTGTGTGTGTGTGTATGTGTGCTCTGTTTCTCTGTTCTGTCACTGTCGTCATGGCTACACTGCCACACGGCACAGCTCCTGTGGTATACTTGGTGTGTGTGTATGTGTGTGTGTGTGTGTGTGTGTGTGGAAACAGCTTCCGATTATTGTGCATGTTAACTCCAGTCCCCAATTTGTAGGAACATTAATGACAGATTTTTATACTCACACCCTCCCATTCCTAACCACGACTACCCCACCGTAAATACAAATATGGTTTAGCTTTAATAGCTAAACCATTTCTTGTTGAAAAACAAAGGAATTAGGGCTTGGATTTATCACTCTTGGTCGATTAATTGTTGTGTGTGCGTGTGCGTGTGTGTGTGTGTGTATGTGTGTGTGTATCCGTGTGTCGGCTGGTTCAGTGTCTGTCCGTCTGCCCCTCCCCCCTCCTGCACCCCATCCCCCAACCCCTCACCTCCCTCATTCTTCTTCTTCTCTCTTCTGCGTTCACTCGTATGCACACGAGTGGGCTTTTACGTGTATGACCGCTTTTACCCCGCCATGTAGGCAGCCATACTCCGTTTTCGGGGGTGTGCATGCTGGGTATGTTCTTGTTTCCATAACCCACCGAACGCTGACATGGATTACAGGATCTTTAACGTGCGTATTTGATGTTCTCCTTGCATATACACACGAAGGGGGTTCAGGCACTAGCAGGTCTGCACATATGTTGACCTGGGAGATCGTAAAAATCTCCACCCTTTACCCACCAGGCGCCGTCACCGTGATTCGAACCCGGGACCCTCAGATCGACAGTCCAACGCTTTAACCACACGGCTATTGCGCCCGTCCTCACTCATTCAATCTCTCAGTCTGTCTCTGTCTCTGTCTCTCTCTCTCTTCGTTTTTCTGTTGTATGATGATGCAACGTTGTGCCATGCCATGTCGTGCTGCATACACCGTGCATTGCGATGCTGCCGTCGCTGTGTCGTCAGGTGTGGCAGTGAGCGGCTCGTGCAGCACGGTGTCGGAGTGTGGCGACCACATGGAGTGTGAACCCCTGTTCCCCGGCTCCCTCCCTGTCTGTGGCTGTGTCCACAACTACACCCACATGACCACCGGCGCCTGTGGTGGGTTCTGTACACTGTATGGCAATATAGTGTGTATAGCTTATATATCTATCTGTATATCTATCTATCTGTCTATTTGTATTTTGTACTTGTATTTCTTTTTTTCACAACAGATATCTCTGTGTTTAAACTCAGACCATTTCCTTCATGACCATAGAGAATGGTGTGGAGTGCTATACGTTGATCTAGTTTTGAATTTTCACAAGAAAGATGTGCTATGACTTCCGCATTCCATGACATTGATACAAAACAGATCCAAATTAATGTTGCCACATTCCAGGCAAAAACATCGGCGTGCGGTGTGAGGAGGAAGAATGCGGGGATCACATGACCTGCACGGGTGATGACGTCACACGGTGCGCCTGCGCGGAGGGATACGAAGAGAACGAGTTAGGGCGGTGTGGGGCGGCTGTGAACGTCGCGTGCTCCACTTGGGAACAGTGTGGCATCCACATGACGTGTGCCGAGACTGGAACGTGCGTCTGTCAGCCAGGCTTCATTGAGCAAGCTGATGGCTTTTGTGGTGAGGAGTCCATTCCACTGTGTCATCTGTCCGTTGGTCTGTCTGTTTCTCTGTATGTATACCTTTCTCTGCCCCCCCCCCCTCTCTCTCTCTCTCTCTCGCTCTCTCTCCTCACTCCGACACTGCTTACTCTCTTTATCTACCTATCTGTCTGTCTGTCCTTCTCTCTCTCTTTCACTCTCTTCAACCAAAATTAAAATATGTATGTATCTGAATCAGGTTGTATATATATTTATGTGTGTGTGTGTGTGTGTGTGTGTGTGTGTGTGTGTGTGTGTGTGATGAATGTCTTTTCGTTCCGAGTTACGTTAATCATGTATTAGACATGAGCGTGTGTAGGATGCGTGTAATTGCGTGTCCGTGTGTTCGTCATTACTTCAGTTTAAAGGCGTGTGTGTGTGCATGCGTGCGTTCGTGTGCGCGTGTGTGTGTATTGATGATTATGATTTGGATACTTACAGTGTGTGTGTGTTTATGTGCATATGCATGTGTGTGTGTGTGTGTGTGTGTGTGTGTGTGTGTGTGTGAGCAGGGAGGGGTGTGGGCGAGGAGTGCAGCGGGCAGGAGGAGTGTGGGGACAACATGGTGTGTTCACCTTCACGAAGACTCCGCCCTCTGCTCCTGTGCTGAGGAGTTCGTGCCCATGTCTGGTGGATACTGCGGTAATGGATACGTAACATAGAGTACTTTGGTATCTCGATAGAAGAATATAAATATAAACACATTAACAATGCACAATAATCACAGCCATTCAATATGTATACGTGAAACATACAATGCCTAATCAGTGTGATGTGATGTTCGTCCATCGGATTCAAAGATGACCATGGTTTCAAGAGTCAGATGGAAGATCGGTTGCTGTGGGTCCGGAGGTGCCCAGTGAGACTAATCCGGGCCCTGAAGGCTCGCCCACATGTGGGACACAAGTGAATGGGTGCTGTCGTGGCAGTGGATGCTGCTCAGGCCTTGCGTACAGCAACACTCTTTCGTTGCTTACCGGAGATACACCTGGCTTCAGCTGCATAGGTTCCTTCAATATATGTATACATGAAATATAAAATGCTTATCAATAAAAGAATATAAACACACAAAGAGCTCAGAGCGCTTTACATGAAAGAAAAGTATTACAAAACATTCATGAACACTTTTTCTCAGCCCCCCCCCCCTCTCTTCCCGCACACACTCTCCCCCTCCCACTCTACATACATCCAAAGTGAGCTGATATGGGTGGTGTCGGAGAACAAAGAAGCTGAGAGTACTTACAGATAGGTTTTAAAAAGATCAGTTTTCAGTGATGAGCGGAAATCAGAAATAGAATCAGATGCACGGATATGATGAGGAAGGTTGTTCCAGATGTGAGGAGCAGCAAAGAAGAAAGAACGTTCCCCATAGGTTCTTGTACTGATCAGATAGATATTTAGATATTTGTTTCAAATTTCACACCCCCAAACCCCGTTTACCTGGTTTCTACCAGCTTACAACTCACCCCGAACATCCCCTCTTCTTCCAAACGATATTTCTCAAGTCTATACATTGGTGTTAATGATAATAATAATAATGGTATTTATATAGCGCTGGATCTTGTGCAGAGACAAATCAAAGCGCTTTCGCACCAGTCATTCACACACATGCATAACTCTAAAACTGTAGAAACTAAAGACAAGGAAGGGCAAGCAAGGGAGGCTATTTTGGGAAGAGGTGGGTTTTAAGGGCAGACTTGAAAGAGCTGAGTGTGGAGACTTGACAAAGCGAAAGAGGAAGTTCATTCCAATCGCAAAGTCCAGAGACAGAGAAAGAACTGCGGCCAACAGTCGAGTGTTTGAATCTCTGTGTGTTCTAACAATCACCGATATGTTTGACGGGGCATTAAGGGGAGGCATGGCAGTACAAATCAGCATGCATTCTTTCAAGTAATATTAGTCAGTTTTTGTGTTGGTTTC
>NC_134885.1:38395692-38405692 GCF_041734735.1 Babylonia areolata | reverse complement strand
AATCACCTCGGTTTTGTCGTCATTGGAATCACTTTAGTATTGTCGTCATTGGAAACACATCTGTTTTGTCGTCATTGGAATCACATCGGTTGTGTCGTCATTTAATCACTTCGGTGTCGTCGTCATTGAAATCACTTTAGTTTTGTCGTCGTTGGAATCACATCGGTTTTGTCATTGAAATCACTTCGGTGTTGTCATCATTGGACTCCCTTTGGTTTTGACGTCATTGGAATCGCTTTGGTTTTGTCGTCATTGGAATCGCTTTGACTTTTATGTCATTGGAATCACTTCGGTCTTGTCGTCATTGGAGTCGCTTTGATTTTGTCGTCATTGGAATCACCTTGGTTTTGACAGCATTGAAATCACGCCGGTTTTGTCGTCATTGGAATCACTTCGGTTCTGTCGTCATTGGAATCACTTTACTTTTGTCGTCATTGGAATCACTTCCATTTTGTTGTCATTGGAATCACTTCCATTTTGTTGTCATTGGAATTACTTTAGTTTTGTCGTCATTCGAATCGCTTGGATTTCGACGTCATTGGAATTACTTCGGTCTTGTCGTTATTGGAATGACTTCGCTTTTGTCGTCATTGGAATCACATCGGTTTTGTCGTCATTGGAATCACTTAAGTCTTGTTATTGTGATAACATGAGTTTTGACGTCATTGGCATGACTTTGGTTTTGACGTCATAGTAATTACTCCTTTTTTTTCCATATTTAAATCACTTTAGTTTTGTAGTTATTGTAATCACTTCGGTTTTGTTGTCATTGTGGATTTTGTGTGTGTGTTTTTGTTGTTGTTATTGTTTTAATTACAATAACACCAGTTTTGTTCTAATTGAAATTACATCAATTTTGTCATGACTGTAACCATCAACTTTGTCAGTTCTGTCCTGGTTGTCATGATTGTAATCACACTAGTTTTGTAATGCGTGTAATCACTTTGGTTTTGTACTGATTTTGTGATCACTTACGTTTTGTCCTAATTGAAATCAGTTTTCTAGTGACTGTAATGACATCATTTTTTTCTCATGATTGTAATAGCATCTGGTTCGTTTATTTATTTATAGTCTGTCCATCTAAGATGATGATATTAGACTAAAAATAAATGATATTATTATTGTTATTATTATTATTATTATTGTAGTTGTTGTTGTAGTTGTTGTTGTTATTTGGATTATTATCATTTTTATCACAATGATGATTGTTACTGTTAATTAGAAATCGACATTTCTGTATATTCAGATGAAAAGGGGGCCGGTTGAGGTGAAGGGGAGGTGGGGCAAGGGGGAGGGGACTAAGAAAGGAAGAGAGAGAGAGAGAGAGGAAAAAATAAGAGTATAAAATGTAAAACGGAGAGGGTGAGTGCAAGTGATTGGAGAAGGAAAAAACATAATATTGGAAGGGTGTGTGTGTGAGAGGGGGACGGGGGAAGGGGGACTGGGACAAAACATTAATAATCAAATATTGTATGCACTACTTCTGTAGAGTATTATTTGAAAAGAGGTTCTGGATAAACTTCAGTTTTATCCAGATTCTCCTCGCTTTAGTTTTTACGTAAGTGTACGCCAGATCGCAAGATTGCAAACACACACACACACACACACACACACACACACACACACACACACACACACACACACATACATACATACATACATACATATTTGTACACACACACACACACATACATACATACATACATACTTGTACACACACACACACGCACACGCACACACACACACACACACACACACACACACATATCATTCATGTCCAGGACTCGCGGAAGGCCACGAATGCCAGTGGAGGTCCCAGTGCGGGGACCACATGAAGTGTACTTCAACAACAACAGGAACCACCCCACGTTGTGTGTGTCTGCCTCATCACTTGGTCAATGCTGATGGCTCCTGTGGTGAGTGATACCATTTGGTCTTTGCTGGTCGCTTAATGCATGATGCACTCTGTACTCTGTACACTGTCTCTGTCTCAATCTTTATCTCTCTCTCCCTCCCTCCCTCTCTGTCTCTCTCTCTCTCTCTCTCTCTCTCTCTCTCTCTCTCTCTTTCCTCTCTGTCTGTCTCTCTCTCTCTCTCTCTCTCTCTCTCTCTCTCTCTCAAAAGGTCAACTGGTCAATGTATGAGAAAAATCCACTTCGATAGGAAAAACAAATAAAACTGCACGCAGGAAAAAATACAAAAAAAAAAAAAAAATGTGTGGCGCTGTAGAATAGCGACGCGCTCTCCCTGGGGAGAGCAGCCCGAATTTAACACAGAGAAATCTGCTGTGATAAAAAGAAATACAAATATGAGTTTCAGTTTCAGTATGTTCGAGCGTGTTGGCTGATTCATATTTTGTGTGGAGTGGGTGTGGGTTTGTGGGATGGAGTTGGAACGGGATGATCTGTACGTGCGGGTGTATTTGTGTGAATTTAGTATGCACGCGTCATTGCTTTTTTTTTTTCTTTTTTTTTTTTTGGCCAGGGCTTTTGTATCATTAGATAAGGCGTAACAAATGTCCTTTTTATTATTGTTATTATTACAAACATGTCATAATTCTCCATAATGTGGAGTGATGGCCTAGAGGTAACGCGTCAGCTTTGGAAGCGAGAGAATCTGAGCGCGCTGGTTCGAATCAAGGCTCAGCTACCGATATTTTCTCCCCCTCCACTAGATCTTGAGTGGTGGTCTGGTCGCTAGTCATTCGGGTGAGACGATAAACCGAGGTCCTGCGTGCAGCATGCACTTAGCGCACGTAAAAGAACCAACGGCTACAAAAGGGTTGTTCCTGGCAAAATTCTGTAGAAAAATCCACTTCGATAGGAAAAAACAAACAAAACTATACGCAGGGGAAAAAAAGGGGGGGGGGGCGCTGTAGTGTAGCGACGCGCTCTCTCTGGGGAGAGCAACCCGAATTTTACACAAAGAAATCTGTTGTGATAAAAAGAAATACAAATACAATACAAATACAAATAATTATGGACCAGCATGTCAATGTACAAGCATGTCAGTGTATCAACAGTTCATATGTACCAACATGTCAGTGCACCAGACATGTGTGCGCAGGTCTTCAGGTGGGCCAGACGTGCTCTGCCAAGAAACCCTGTGCTGACAACATGGAGTGCAAGCGAACTGCAAGGGATCAGTACACCTGCACTTGTGCCGAGCGATTTGTGACGTCCACTGCCATGGCTTGCAGTATGCCAACTTTTACACTGCCGTGTGTGTGTGTGTGTGTGTGTGTGTGTGTTGTGTGTGTGTGTTGTGTATGTGTGTGCAATTTTGTTTAATGTCCCGTCACACATGCTGGTGATTGTAGACATTTTGTGAAAGTATTATCACATTTAAATGTTATCGTTTAAGAGGTAGGAGAAGAGGGTGTGGGCGTTCAATGTGTGCATGCGTTTAGGTGTGTGTGTGTGTGTGTGTGTGTGTGCGTGCGTGCGTGCGTGTACTTTTGTATGTGTTCATTTCCGGTATTTATCTGACTATCTGTTTATATTCTGTGTGTGTGTTTTTCGCCGTCTGTGGTTACCTGTACTTTTATCTAACTGTTTCCTGTCTGCGCATTTCTGTCTGACTCCTCCTCAACAGAGTCTGTGTCTCTTCACCCTGTGTGTGTGTGTGTGTGTGTGTGTGTGTGTGTGTGTGTGCCTGTCTGTCTGTCTGTCTGTCTGTCTGTCTGCCTGCCTCTCTATCTGTCTGTTAATGACCCCATCTCTATCTCTCTCTCTCTCTCCTTCTCTTTCTCCGTCGCTTTCTCTTTGGCTCTCTCTTTCACTACACTACACTACACAACACACACACACACACACACACACACACACCACACCACACCACACCACACCACACCACACACAAACACACACACACACATACAACACACACGCGCACACACACACACACACACACACACACACACTCTTAACACACACACACACACACACACCTTAACAATCAACAAATTTCCACCACACTTCCTGAATACATTAACAAAGTGCAAACACTCATTAACTACACAGCATCACACTTACATATTAATAACACACACACACACACACACACAACCAAACAAAACACACACACACACACACAAACAACACAACTACACACAACACACATACATTTAAACTACACCCAATGAGACACCACACGCCACATTCTCGCCCACAGTGCGACACACACACACCACACACAAATCCACTGACGCGCAACCAACAACCACTCGCCCAAAGATTCCCAGACCACACAACGCTTCACGTCGCTGACAACATGCACATATCTAACTGTTATGAACACATGATCAAGTACATGGCTACTACAACACAAAGCACACGACTCGGGCACGGACACTCGCACTTGCTACTGCACACGTTTAACAGCGTACAGTGACACACTGAGAGATGACACCATACACCAACACGTTTGTTATTCATGTCCTAGATCGTTCGGAGGCGGATAAGGCGGCCAGGTCAGTGGGTGTACACATAGTGTCTTAGAGGGAACCTCCCGTTGTGTATGTCTGCTCATATGGTAATGCTATGGCAGTTGTGGTGAGTGATAGCCATTTGGTCTTTGCTGGTGTTAATGCATGATGACTACTAGTACACTTTCTGTTCATTGTTGGGCTCCTCTCCTCTCTGCCTTTGTCTGTCGTACTGTATGTCGGTCTCTGCTCTCCTTCTCTCTTTCGTTTGTTATGTCTAGTCTGTTGTCTCTTGTCTGCTGCTCTCTCCTCAAAGTCTAACTGGTATGTATGAAAAATTCATTCGTAGGGGAGAATAAATTACTAAATGCATGCGTTTGAAAAATGAAAAAAAAAATGATGTGGCGTGTAGAATAGGACGCTAGTCCTGGGGTTGTAGTACAGAATTGCAGTGAATTGTTGGCTGTTTTGACAAAGGTTGTAATAAGCTTATGCAATATTGGAGCAGGCATGTCAATGAATCATAGTTCATGTATAAGTTATATGTACCAACTGTCAGTGCATTCAGCTGTGTGCGAGGTCTTCGGTGTCCCAGGTTGTCTATGCAAGAACCAGTGCGGTGCGAAGGAGTGTCAGGTCGTATGCAAGGATGTGTACACTGCACTATGTGCCGAGGGATTGGTGAGCTACACTGCCATGGCTTGGTTATGCAACTTTACTGCAGTGTGTGTGTGGTGGTTGCTAGTTGTGTGTGGTTGTTGTGTAGTGCATGGTGTGGGATGGTGTGCTTTGTTTATGTCCTACCTTGTTGGTGATGTAAGCATTTTGTGAAGTATAGGCTGCCTTAATGTTATCGTTTGTTATGTAAGAAAGTGCAGTGGGGTATGTTGGCATGCGTTAGGTGTTTGTGTTGTGATATGTGCGTGTGGTGAGAGATGGTGTCTATTGTCTTTTGGTTTTTATTGCCATCTGTTATTTGTGTGGGTGTGGGCCTGTTTGGTACCTGTTTTTATTAAGCTGTTTGCCTTTGTGGCGCATTTCTGTCTGATCTTCTATGAGTTGTGTTTTAAACCTTGTCAGTTGTGTGTGAGGTGTGTGTGGGTGCTGATTGTGCTTGGTTGTCTGTTGCTTGTCGTCTGTGCGGCGATTTAGGCTGTCTTAATCACCATCTTTCTTCTCACTATTTTGCGTTGTGCTCTTGGGCTGCTTAGTCTATGGTTTTAGCTAAACTATAGTGCAGCTGACACAAACTAGCCATAGACACACAGGTTTACACACACACAATAACCACGGGCAGACAGATCAGCTGCACTAAGTCACATGTACTTATCATCAAAACTCATACATTATGAACACAACACGCACACGGCACACACCCACACACACACACGTATTATGTAAACACAACATACATCACACAGCGTCGACGGACGGCTCATGCAAATCTTTAAACTCAAGACCCATAACACAGGGGACACACACATACGTGCACACATAATACACGACATATACATTACTAGGACACACGTGCGAACTAGCATATCATAAACTAAGGCACAGACCAGCTCACGAAGATAGACTCACGATGTTAACTTCTTCCGCAGAAGTGCAGCCGGCAGTGTTTGGGACACGATGGTGTGCTGATGCATGACTTGTAGTAAGAAATACGTGACGGCAGAAGCCAGAGGATAAGGCACTGTTAGCTAGGTTTGGATTCAGACAACGTGTTGGCAGTTGTGGTAGGGATGGCTCTTTGTGTTATGGTTTGTTATGTAAGACTATAGTGTTTGGTGAGGTATGGTAGGACTGTAGTGCTTGTTTGTGGTGAGGGATGGGCTGTATGTGCTATGGTTTGTTATGTAGTACTATATGCAGTTGTGATGTGAGAGCTTGCTTTGTGATGGTGGACTGGCTGTAAGACTATCGTGAGTTTGTATGTAAGACAGGGCTGCTATTGTGCTATGGATGAGTAGACTATCGTGCAGTTGTGATGAGTAGAGAGCTGCCTATGTGCATGGTTTGTATGTAAGGCTTCTATGTGCAGTTTGTGTGAGAGACGGGGCCTATTGTGCTTGTTTGTTGATGGAGACTATAGCGCTATGTGATGGGACGGTTGCTGTAGTGAATGTTTGTTATGAGATTAGTGGAGGGTAGGGCAAGTCTTGTTCTGTAGTGTTGGTTTGGAGAGATTAGGCAGTTGGCTATAGAGTATGGTTGTTATTGTAGCTATGGTTGTTTGTAGGGGAGATCAGGCTAGTCTTGTGTGAGGTTGGTTGTAAGTCTATGGTTTGTTTGGTGAGGATTAGGCTGTCTATAGTGCTATGGTTTGTTATGTAAGACTATAGTGCAGTTGTGGTGAGAGAGGCTGTCTATTGTGCTATGGTTTGTTATGTAAGACTATAGTGCAGTTGTGGAGGATTAGGCTGTCTATAGTGCTATGGTTTGTTATGTAAGACTATAGTGCAGTTGTGGTGATGATTGGAGTGCTTATTGTGTTATGGCTTGTTATGTAAGACTATAGTGTAGTTTAGTGCCTGACAGATGTAATGCAAGTGAGTCTATGTAATGATACGGTTGTGTGTGTGTACACTGTGTGGGTGTGGTGTGTGTGTGTATGGCGTGTTGTGTTGTGCTGTGTGTGTGTGTGTGTGTGGTGTGGCGTGGGTGTGTGTGGTGTGTGTGTGTGGTGTGTGTGTGTGTGTGTGTGTGGTAAACGTTAACGTTGTTATTTTTTTTCGGCTACTGCAAGTAGCGTATGATCCGCAGGACGGCGGGCATGATTAAGTTATCCTATTAATGATGATGGTGAAAAAGGGTGAGAGGGCAAAGGCAAATGTTATTTGGCAGATTAGGTTGGTTGGGGGGGGGGGGGGAGTTTGATAGAAACTATATCTCACTTCCAGTTTTAATCATGCTTCACAACATGATCTCTATAGAATTTCAAAATCAGAATGTTAGAGTAAGGTCACAAATTGACATGTATTAATAGGGGAAAAAATGTTCTATGTACAATAGATGGAAGATGTTGAAAATGGTCTTCAAATCTGGTACAATAATCGGTGTGTAAATAGATCAGAGGTTAAAGGTAACGTCAAGGTCAGAACATGTATTGGATAAATGAATAGTGATTTATTTTGACCAGAACGTAAACGTGTTGTAAATTTAGAGGTCAGAGGTCAAGGACACGTCGGAATGTTTGTCATGGTTGATGTTG
Organism: Babylonia areolata; assembly: GCF_041734735.1. Taxonomy (NCBI): domain Eukaryota; kingdom Metazoa; phylum Mollusca; class Gastropoda; order Neogastropoda; family Buccinidae; genus Babylonia; species Babylonia areolata. The sequence continues at coordinate 38,398,052 of NC_134885.1, read as the reverse complement.
GGTTATCCGGTGCTGAGATTTCTGTTTTGGTAACAGTTTTATATAATGTCGCCTCACGCTCCTGAGATTTACAGAGTCCTCCTTCATTGACTGACGATGGGGAGGGATGTTGAGGATTTGAACCACAATGAAAGTCATCATAGAATCAAAAAAGGGGGAGGCGGGGGCGGAGTGGTGCTGCAGTGTAGCAGCATTCTCAGTGGGGAGAGCAGCCCCCCGCATTGCATACAGAGAAATCGGTTGAGACAAAGAGTAATACCGTACCATACCATACCATGCCATGCCATGCCATGCCATACCACACCATACCATGCCATGCCATACCATACCATGCCATACCATACCATACCATACCATACCATATCATGCCATACAATACAATACCATACCATGCTATACCACACCACACCATACCATACCACACCATACCATACCATACCACACTACATCATACCATACCATACCATACCACACCACACCACACCACACCACACCACACCATACCACACCACACCACACCATACCATACCACACCATACCATACCATACCACACAACACAACACAACACCGCACCATACCATACCATACCATACCATACCACACCACACCACACCACACCATACCACACACACCACACCGTACCATGCAATACCAGGTCAAGACAATACAACGCAATACAACTTATTTGTTTCTCGGTCAGGGGCAGGACAAGAAGGGATAGACAGCAGAAGACAAACAAACAAAAAAAAAAGATAAACAGTGTTGCTTTTTTTTGCTTAAAAAAACCCCATTTTTTAGAAAGAGTGCAATATCATGTGAACACTGTGTTTGTTTGTGTGTGTGCATGCGTGCGTGTGTGTGTGTGTGTGTGTGTGTGTCTCCAGGAGTGAAGGTGGCCGGGGAGTGTGTGAGCGAGAGGCAGTGCGGGAATCACATGCGTTGTGACAACAGTTCCTGTGTATGTGACCAGCACTTCGTCACCACGGTCAGCGGCTTCTGTGGTCAGTGTCCCCTTCCGTTCCTCCCAGTCTTTTGGGTTCAACTCTCCTCTGAGCTGCTTACTGCTTTGTGACTGATGTACTTCGACTTTCTAATGAACCTGTTTTGCTTTCTTCGTGAGCAAAAAGTGTGTGGCTCCTTTGTTGACCCCCCCCCCCCCCCCCCCCCCCCCATCCGCCCCCTCCGGCCCGCCCCCCAATGAACAGCTGTTGTAAAACTGGGAGGGCGTGGCTTATCTGCTTTTGGGATTTTCGAGATGCTCCCCTCTGGTCGACGGTACAGAAGTATAAGGACGAAAACCAAACGCTTCGACAATAGCTTTTTCCCCAAAGCAGTCAGTGCCCTGTCTCTCGAACAAATCCAGTATAACAACTAGAACTGTGCAATCAACAACCATCTACCTGAAGATCTAGTCATCAGCCCCATCCACATGTAATATGCGGCTTCTGTTCAAATGTGTGTGTGTGTGTGTGTGTGTGTGTGTGTGTGTGTGTGTGCAGTGCGTGCATGCGTGAGTATGCATAAGTTTTTAGATTGATATGCACTTGTATGTATCCTAATTTCTACTGTATCTGTGTTTGTGTATGATTTTTCGATTTATGTTCGTACCTTGTTACGTACTATCCCCCCACCCCCCACCCCAATATTCCTTGTGACCCCGGTACACTTGGTAATAAAGACATATTCTATTGTATTCTATCTGTTGATTATCCAAAGATTAGTTGATGTTTTAGGGTGTTTTTTTTTGGTCATTTTTAGGACTAAGAGGGGGCGAGGTTTGTACTGCCGATGCGGACTGTGGGGACAACATGGAGTGTGTTCAGGGGTACCGGTCCTATGTGTGTGTCTGCACACAGGGCCACGTGGCCAGGGAGGACGGTTTGTGTGGTCAGTGGCAGCATGCCGGACTGTTCGTTCGTTCGTTTTCTGTTGTTTTCTGTCTGCCTTTCTGTCTGCTTGTGTGGTCAGTGATCGTATGTCTGGTCTGTTCGTGCCTTGTAGTTACTGTCTCTCTCTGAATCCCCCTCTCTCTCTGTACCCCTCTCTCTGAATCCCCCTTCCCTCTGTACCTCTCTATATATACCCCCCCCCTCTCTGTACCTCTCTCTGTATCCCCCTCTCTCTCTCTGTACCTCTCTATATATCCCTTCTCTCTCTGTATCTCTCTCTATATATCCCCCTCTCTCTCCCTCTTCCTCTCTCTGTATCCTCCTCTCTCTCTGTCCCTCTCTCTATATATATCCCCCCTCTCTCTGTACCTCTCTATATATTCCCCACTCTCTCTGTACCTCTCTCTCTATATCCCCCGTCTCTCTGTACCTCACTCTGTATACCCCCGTCTCTCTATATATACCTATAT
>NC_134885.1:38373192-38390692 GCF_041734735.1 Babylonia areolata | reverse complement strand
AAGCGTGGTGATTCCGGGCAAATTAAAAAATTGCTGCAACATTTTGTACGCCTTTGGGCTGGTATGCAATAGAGACAGAGCTAAAGATTTTTCAGCTGGTGTCCAACGATTGCCCCGTTTTCTCCTCCCAGACAGACGGATTTGGGTTCTTATGAATTCCATGGTGGGTGGGGGTAGCAACTCTTCAAGCTCTGAGAGTAGGCGTTGTTTTTTCATCTCAGTCTTTTCATCTGCAGTAATGGTACATTTTCGACGTTTATTCAACCGACGGCATTTCTGCTGTAGCCTCCTGATTTTGACTTTCATAGCTTTTTTTCTTCGGTGTCAGTTGTGCTGAACTCGATGGCTGAGCAGCCGCTGCCACTCCTGGAGATGGGGATATGACTGGTGACGCATCCACAGGTGGTGGTGGTGTCAAATGTCCACACTCTGTTGACAGAAATCACATTATAATAAGCTTTCTCTCTCTCTTTCTCTGTCTCTCTCTAAAACACACACACACACACACACACACACACACACACACACACACACACCACCTACCCCCCCTCCCTCCCTACACACACCCACCTCCCGGACATGAACAAATTAACAACACTCCTGGCTGATTTTTTAAACTTTGTCAATGGTGCTTTAGATGTGTCTGCCAGAGAAGCAAATCTCTCATCCATAGTTATTACTTTCTACTAGATCAGTTTTTGTTAATGGTTTAGGCATAGATTAAACTGATGTACTTACCTGCATCACCTTCCAATGTTGTTTTCTTCTTTTGCTTGCGTGCTTTTTTCGGAGGTGGTTCGCATCTCTGAGGGAGGGGTCGTTTTGTAGAAATGGTTGGAGGGGGGTTCGGAACACTGAACAGCGTCGGGACAGCATTCCAGTTCAGTCGACAAGTTTTGCTGGAGGGGTTCATGAACTGACTGGCCTCAAAGTGGTCGGAACACAAACAGCAATTGGCATGGAGATAAGTTTCTGACTGGCCCACGAGGTCTGCACGCCCTCAGTTTTGCACCCATTTCTTACACCTGTGTTGAAACAAAACAAAAAGAGATTTACTACAAATCCATCTGCTCACAAATCGGCTTTAATTAGTAAAGTTTATACCCCCCTCCTCATCCCCCCCCCCCTTTCCCTGTATCGTTTCTCACCTCCCCACCCCTTTCCCTCTCTCGCCCTCACAAACGTTTTAGCGAGTGCCGTGAACATGGTTATAAGTTGTTGTTTTCTTAAATGAGTTTATTATCAACGTTTAAACAGAAGACAAAAATGTGCGTCGGAATCTTCGTCGGGATCATTCCCACTTTATTTTACAACTGTATAGATCTGATACAAATGATATAGATCTAGAATCTAGCATGATAGCCAAACCAAATTATACACTGAACTAAGCCTCTGCAAATTTTTTCGAGAGATTTTCAACATTTAGATCTAAACAAAAGACAAAAACAAAACTCACCTATCTTTATCCTTTGGAAATGAAAACAGTCGGAATCCTTTTTTTCGAGAATTGTGGCAATTAGGTGCCGCACACCAACTTCCTCTCGGCTTGCTCGCCATGTTACAGACAGTATGCATCAGCAGGCGTTTAGTCGGGAGAAGTGGGATGGGCCGTTTTCGCGATTGCGTCAGGTCGGCTTCACTTACCGCGCAAAGTGGCGGGTCTTTCCGTAGGGCTAAAGTCTTTGCTGTGACGTCTATGCGTGTGGGATGACCTGTGCCATGTGTTACCTGTTCTGTGTGGTGACATGTGACGTGTGTTACCTGTTCCGTATGTGGTGACCTGTGACGTGTGTTACCTGTTCCGTGTATGGCGACATGTGACTTGTGTTACCTGTTCCGTGTGTGGTGACATGTGACTTGTGTTACCTGTTCCGTGTGTGGTGACATGTGACTTGTGTTACCTGTTCCGTGTGGTGACCTGTGACGTGTGTTACCTGTTCCCTGTGATGACCTGTGACGTGTGTTGCCTGTTCCCTGTGGTGACCTGTGACGTGTGTTACCTGTTCCCTGTGGTAACCTGTGACGTGTGTGGTGACTTGTGTTACCTGTTCCGTATGTGGTGACCTGTGACGTGTGTTACCTGTTCCGTGTGTGGTGACCTGTGACGTGTATTCCCTGTTCTTTGTGTGGTGACGTGTGTTACCTGTTCCTTGTGGTGACATGTGTTACCTGTTCCGTGTGTGGTGAACTGTGACGTGTTACCTGTTCGCTGTGATGACCTGTGACGTGTTCCCTGTTCCCTGTGATGACCTGTGACGTGTGTTACCTGTTCCGTGTGGTGACCTGTGACGTGTGTTACCTGTTCCCTGTGATGACCTGTGACGTGTGGTAACCTGTGACGTGTGTTACCTGTTCCGTGTGGTAACCTGTGACTTGTGTTACCTGTTCCGTGTGGTGACCTGTGATGTGCGTTACCTGTTCCGTGTGGTGACATGTGACGTGTGTTACCTGTTCCGTGTGGTGACACGTGACGTGTATTACCTGTTCTGTGTGTGGTGACCTGTGACGTGCGTTACCTGTTCCGTGTGGTGACCTGTGACGTGTGATACCTGTTCCGTGTGGGGTGACCTGTGTGTCTTACCTGTGACGACAGGTGTGCCGGTAGGATCGCTGTGTTCGGACAGCAGTGAGTGTGGGGACCACATGAACTGCACCACGGACACCACAGACCCTGAAGACTCGTCCCAGCGATGTCTGTGTCGGCCTGGACTGCAGATCAACGGCTTTGGATACTGTGGTCAGTGGGTCAACTGTGGTGACTAGCCTGTCTGGAGCCAGTGTGTGTGTGTGAAAGGGACAGTGCGAGAGAAAGAAGAGAGGTGAGGTGAGGGAAGATGGTAATCCTGTGCCGAGTTTTGTGAACAGTACTGTACAACATTCTGTTGATTTGTCATATTTTTGTTTGATTTTATTTTTTTCTCAAGGCCTGACAAAGCGCGTTGGGTTACGCTGCTGGTCAGGCATCTGCTTGGCAGATGTGGTATATCGTAGATGGATTTGACCGAACGCAGTGACGTCTCCTTGAGCTACTGGTACTGATACTGATACTGGTACTGTACTGGAAAAGACTGTGCTGAGGTTTTGTATACTCCACAGTACTATGCAATAATAATGTGCTGTATTGTACTATACTGTACCGTACTGTACAACATTGCGCCGTGGTGTTGTGTGTTGCACAGTAATATACGAATATTGTGCTATGTTACGTACTATACTGTACCGTACTGTACAACGTTGCGCTGAGGTATAGTGTATCGCAAAGTACTTTACAATATTGTGCAGTAATGTACTTTACGATTCAGGCAGGATGTATGTAATGACCTGTACACCTGTCGTGTTGTTCAGGCAGGATGTATGTAATGACCTGTATACCTGTCGTGTTGTTCAGGCAGGATGTATGTAATGACCTGTATACCTGTCGTTCAGGCAGGATGTGTGGAATGACCTGTATACCTGTCGTGTTGTTCAGGCAGGATGTATGTAATGACCCGTGCAAGATTACGCTGAGGTTTTGTGCATTGCAGTGTGGTGTACAATTATTGTGCTGATATGTTACACACAGTATACCATGTTGTACAACATTGCGCTGGAGTGTTTTGTTGTGTGCTGTACTGTAGTGTGTTGTTGATGTGTGCAGGACAGCCTGTATCATCCCTGTGCGAGGAGGTACGAACGTGTGGCCGTGACATGCTGTGCGGGCCGGGGGACACAGGGTCCACTGTGTGCAGCTGTGCAACGGGCTTCCGTGTCAGGAGAGACGGGTTTTGTGGTGAGCGTTTGTTTCTTGTTGTTGTGGTTGCTGTTTGTTGAAGTTGTTGTTGTTGTTGTTCTTCTTCCTCCTCCCCCCGGCCCCCCGCCCCATGTTTGTCTGGGTATGTGTATAGGTGTGCGCGTATGTGTGGGTACTTTTTTTTCCTGTTTATAGACTCCACCATGTGTATGAATGAGTTATTATGATGGGTATATTTGCGCGAGTGAGTGAATGCAGCGTTTTTGCTTTTACGTGTGATTGATTTATTGTGATGGATGAACGATATGCCTGTATATTGTTTGAAACAGAGTAGGAGTGTCAGGGCACAGACCAGTGCGTGAATCGTGATAGCAATGACATGTACACATGTCGTTCAGGCATTATGTATGGGGGCCCAGGTGACGTCACAGACCAATGTGTAGAGTGATGGTAACCTGTCGTTCAGGTAGGAAGTATGTAATGACCTGTACACCTGTCGTGTTGTTCAGTCAGGATGTATGGAATGACCTGTACACCTGTCATGTTGTTCAGGCAGGATGCATGTAATGACCTGTATACCTGTTGTTCAGGTAGGATGTATGGAATGACCTGTATACCTGTCATTCAGGCAGGATGTATGGAATGACCTGTATACCTGTCGTGTCTTCCAGGCAGGATGTATGCAATGACGTGTATACCTGTCGTGTCTTCCAGGCAGGATGTATGCAATGACGTGTACGCCTGTCGTGTTGTTCGGACAGGATGTATGCAAAGACCTGTATACCTGTCGTTCAGGCAGGGTGTATGGAATGACCTGTACACCTGTCATTCAGGCAAGGTGATATGTACGGAATGACTTGTATACCTGTTGTGTCGTTCAGGTAGGATGTACGGAATGACCTGTATACCTGTTGTGTCGTTCAGGAAGGATGTATGGAATGACCTGTACACCTGTCATTCAGGCAAGGAGATATCTAATGACCTGTATACCTGTCGTGTCGTTCAGGCAGGCTGCAGGGGGGTCTATGTGACGACACTGATCGGTGTGGGGACCACATGGAGTGTCGGTCTGTCTCCGGTCAGCCGGCCCGATGTCTGTGTGCCTCCGGGCACGTGGTCACCGTTAACAACACCTGTGGTGAGACCGTAGAACCTATTGAGCACGTGTTTTTGTGTGTGTTTTTCATGTGTGTTTTTGTGAGTGTGTGTGTGTGTGTGGGTGTGCGTGCGCGCGCGCACTTGAGAGAGAGAGTGTGTGTGTGTGATAGGTAGAAGCACTGCATGATGCGGAGTACACACCCACCCACTCAACACACACACACACACACACGCACACACACATACATACACACACACACACACACACACACACGCACACACACATACACACACATACACACACATACACGCACACACACACACACACACACACACACACACACACATCTATAATTATTCCTTTGCAGTCTGTTCCCCCACTTCAGAATCTCTTACTGTTCTGTCCCCTGCTTCCTAATTCCTTTCTGACATGTTTTTTTTTTCTGTCACCACTAGCTGTGGCGGCCGGTGAGCTGTGTTCCACGTCATCTCCATGTGCTGTCAACATGACGTGCGTCCTGACGTCAGAAGGGAAGCACCAGTGTCAGTGCAACTCAGATTTCGTCATGAAGAGCGATCAATCATGCGGTGAGTTGTGTGTGTGTGTGTGTGTTTGAGACTGTAGAGAAAGTCAAATAATCTGATGAGAAGATGATTTACACACACGCACACATGCTCAAACGCATACACACAGTTATACTGTCTCTCTCTCTGTCTCTGTCTCTGTGTGTGTGTCTCTCTCTCTAACTCTAAAGGAGAAGTGTATATGTTACATCATGAAGACCTTTGAATGTATGACTTAAGCACTTTGCTGTATATCCCTCTTCAAAGGGGCTGTGGCCTTTATGAAAAAAAATCTCTCTCTCTCTCTCTCTCTCTCTCTCTGTGTGTGTGTGTGTGTGTGTGTGTGTGTGTGTGTGTGTGTGTGTGAGTGTGTCTCTGTCACACACACACACACACACACACACACACACACCTATATTCCCACCTTAATCGTAAGCCCCATTCCTTCATTTTTAGAGTAAAAACATAACGGCAGCAAACTTTGGGATGTTCAAGGTTTTGTGTGAACAGAGAACGTAATGATGACGGCGCTTTGCGTGGACAGGGAAGGCGGAGGGAGGTGACTGTTCCAGCTCCCTGGACTGCGGAGACCACATGCAGTGTGTGAACCACACGCACCACCACCGCCACACACCACTCTGCTCCTGTGACCGAGGGTTCGTGTCCACCGAGAGGGGGCGCTGTGGTAAGGAGGGGTCGCAACTCGCGACGGTCTCTGTGTTGTGGTTCTGTTTGTTCTCTCCGTGCTGTATATTGGTGGTGTTTTTGTTTGTTGTTGTTTTTTTCTGTTGTGCGTGTGTGTGTGTGTGTGTGTTTTGTTGTTGTTGTTTGTTTGTTTTTCTGGTGGAGATTATTGTATTTCTCTGCAGTTTATTTTGTTCTCTATATTGTTTATTATTATTATTATTATTTTAGTATGCAGTGTGTATTTCGTGTTTTACCATTTTCCTCTTTTTGTTTTCTTTCTTGAATTCTGTAGACTCATTTATGTATTTTCTTTATGAGGGTTATATTCCCTTTCCCTCTTTAAGAAAGAAAAAAAAGACTTTCTTTAATCGACTTTTTTGAAGGTCAACTTGGACACATTTTCGTCAGGTATTGATAACAGTGAAGTTTTTTTTTTAAACAAATAGACATTGTACTTAGCATCAGCATAAAATAAGGACAATGATATGTGTCAAGCAACGTGCCGTGAAAAGAACTGTGTTGTTTTCTAAATATAAAAAATATCGAAAAAAAAGTTTGATTTCCTGAAGGTTTCACTGCCTCTGCCCCTTTCTCTGGTATGTCTGTCTGTCTTGTGTCTATCTCTGTCCCTCTGTCCCTGCCTGTCCCTTTCTATGGTATGTCTATCTGTCTTGTGTCTATCTCTCTGTCCCTGCCTGTCTCTTTCTCTGGTATGTCTGTCTGTCTTGTGTCTATCTCTCTGTCTCTCTGTCCCTGCCTGTCTCTTTCTCTGGTATGTCTGTCTTGTGTCTATCTCTCTGTCCCTGCCTGTCCCTTTCTATGGTATGTCTATCTGTCTTGTGTCTATCTCTGTCTCTCTGTCCCTGCCTGTCCCTTTCTATGGTATGTCTATCTGTCTTGTGTCTATCTCTCTGTCCCTGCCTGTCCCTTTCTGTGGTATGTCTGTCTTGTGTCTATCTCTCTGTCTCTCTGTCCCTGCCTGTCCCTTTCTATGGTATGTCTGTCTTGTGTCTATCTCTGTCTCTCTGTCCCTGCCTGTCCCTTTCTATGGTATGTCTGTCTTGTGTCTATCTCTGTCTCTCTGTCCCTGCCTGTCCCTTTCTGTGGTATGTCTATCTGTCTTGTGTCTATCTCTCTGTCCCTGCCTGTCTCTTTCTCTGGTATGTCTATCTGTCTTGTGTCTATCTCTCTGTCTCTCTGTCCCTGCCTGTCTCTTTCTCTGGTATGTCTGTCTGTCTTGTGTCTATCTCTCTGTCTCTCTGTCCCTGCCTGTCCCTTTCTCTGGTATGTCTGTCTTGTGTCTATCTCTCTGTCCCTGCCTGTCCCTTTCTATGGTATGTCTGTCTGTCTTGTGTCTATCTCTGTGTCTCTCTGTCCCTGCCTGTCCCGTTCTCTGGTATGTCTGTCTGTCTTGTGTCTATCTCTCTGTCCCTGCCTGTCTCTTTTCTCTGTCCCTGAATGCATCTGTCTGTATGCCAAGCTGTGTATACATGTATCTCTCTTTCTCCGTCTTTGTCTCTGTATGTTCAGTCATGTCTGTATCTCCCTCCCCCCTCTCTGTCTCTCTCTCTCTCTCTCTCTGTATATATATATATATATATATATATATATATATATATATATATATATATATATATAAATACACACACACACACACACACACACATATATATATATATATATATATATATATATATATATATATATATATATATATGTGTGTGTGTGTGTGTGTGTGTGTGTGTGTGTGTGTGTGTGTGTGTATTTATATATTTATATATATATATATATATATATATATATATATATATAATGATGATGATGGTACGTTGATTAGTATTCTAATTATCATTAGTAGTAGGGATGGTGGTGGTAGTAGTAGTAGTAGTAGTAGTAGTACATAGTAGTAGTAGTGGTGGTGGTGGTAGTAGTAGTAGTAGTTGTAGTATTTACTGTTGTTATTATTGTTGTGTCTTATCGTTACTGTTTTTGTTGTCACAAGGACAGGTTGGAAGACTAGGCAATGCCTAAAATCTTTATCCTTGAGTAATAAAGTTTTTGAATCTTGAATCTTGAACCTCTCTCTCTGTCTCTGTCTCTGTCTCTCTCTCTGTCTCTCTCTCTCTCTCTCTCTCTCTCTCTCTCTGCCCCCCTCTCTCTCTCTTTCAAGACTCCTAAATTATTTCCAGTTGAAGACTTTGGTATGCACATTTTTTAAAGGACAATTAGAACTATGAGACGGAAACAAAGAGAGAGATGTGGTAGACTTCACGAAATGTGAATGTTGCTACCATGTTGGTGTGATGTTGCTGTCTGGACTGAGGGCGTTTCGGTACAGAGAGACAGAGACACACAGAGAGAGACAGACAGACAGAGACAGACGTAAAAGAGAGGGAGAGAGAGACAGACAGACAGAGACACAGAGAGAGAGAGAGAGGTGGAGTGATGTACTGTTCACGGAATGTAAACTCTGCTGTGATGTGATGATGATTTATTTACATTTTTATACTGCCAGAGCATTATCTGCCGTGATGTTAATGTGATGTTGCTTTCAGGGCTGTGAGAGAAAGAGAGAGACAGACAGACAGAGAGAGACTGATCACAGAATGTACATGCCGGTGTGATGTTAATGCCAGGACTGAGAGAGAGAGAGAGGGGGGGGGGGAGGAGAAAGAAAGATTAATCACGAAATGTACATGCTCCTGGGATGTTGTTCTCAGGACTGTGAGAGAGACAGACAGACAGACAGACACAGAGAGAGGAGGAAGAAAGACTAATCATGATATGTGCAATCACATAATTCACATGCCGCTGTGATGTTGCTGACTAGGCTAATGAAGCAATAAAGACCAATCACATAATTCACATGCCGCTGTGATGTTGCTGACTAGGCTAATGAAGCAATAAAGACCAATCACATAATTCACATGCCGCTGTGATGTTGCTGACTAGGCCAATGAAGGAGGAAAGACCAATCACATAATTCACATGCCGCTGTGATGTTGCTGACAGGGCTAATGAAGCAATAAAGACCAATCACATAATTCACATGCCGTTGTGATGTTGCTGACTAGGCCAGTGAAGCAATAAAGACCAATCACATAATTCACATGCAGCTGTGATGTTGCTGACTAGGCCAATGAAGCAATAAAGACCAATCACATAATTCACATGCCGTTGTGATGTTGCTGACTAGGCTAATGAAGCAATAAAGACCAATCACATAATTCACATGCCGTTGTGATGTTGCTGACTAGGCTAATGAAGCAATAAAGACCAATCACATAATTCACATGCCGTTGTGATGTTGCTGACTAGGCTAATGAAGCAATAAAGACCAATCACATAATTCACATGCAGCTGTGATGTTTCTGTGAAAAGGTTTGTTTCAGTTTCAGTGGCTTAAGGAGGCATCACTGCGTTCGGACAAATCCATATACGCTACACCACATCTGCCAGGCAGATGCCTGACCAGCAGCGTAACCCAATGCGCTTAGTCAGGCCTTGGGAAAAAAAGGGGGAGGGGGATGAATAAATAATAGATAAATACATAAAAGAGAACTACTACTACTAATAATATGTATAAGGCGCAAAAACTTGATGAAGTCAACTGTAAGCGTACATAAATAAATAAATTAATTAATAAATAAATAATATTTTTTGTAAAAAAAAAGGTAATAATAATAATGATAATAATAAAAGATGATGAGAAATGAGAAAGACCAGTCACATAATTCACATACTGCTGTGATGTTGCTGAGAAAGACCGGTCACATAATTCACATACTGCTGTGATGTTGCTGAGAAAGACCGGTCACATAATTCACATACTGCTGTGATGTTGCTGACAGGGCTGAGGGCCGGCAGTGGGTGTGTCAGCACAGCGGACTGTGGAGGTCACATGAACTGTACCGGCGACCTTGACCTCACCTGCACCTGTCAGCAAGGCTACGTCGTCGGCGCCGATGGTTCTTGTGGTCAGTGTGTGTGTGTTTGTGTGTGTGTCCATGTGTATCTGTGTTGGTGACCCTGTGCGTGTAGTATGTGTCTGTAGGTGTGTGTTTGTGTCTGTGGGGTATGTTCATGCGTGAATTGTGTGTATGTGTGTGTGTGCGTCCATGTCTCTGTGTATCTGTGTTAGTGACCATGGGTGTGTGTGTTTGTGTGTGTGTGTGTGTGCAAGTGAAAATCATTCTATGCAGTGAGTATGGCAGCCACGATGCATTGTTACAGGTGTGAGGGAGGGAGGGGTGTGCTCAGTGACAGCCGACTGCGGAGACCACATGAACTGTTCCTTGGGACTGCTCGGGCAGCGCGTCTGTTCCTGCACACAGCGCTTCATTGCCACCACTTCTGGCACCTGTGGTGAGATTGCTGTATTATTATCCAGTCTGATGGGGAGGAGGTGGGGGGAGGGGACGCTCACTCTGTCTGGCTCCGCGACAAAGCTATTATTGTCGTCAGTAGGGGACATAGTAGGTGGTGCACTAAGTACGTTAAATCAGCAGGCACTACTGAACACTACCGAAATAACTCAGCAGCAGCAGCGCAGGGTCTCCTTTGATGTGTGGCCTCCTGGCGACCTGACATCGATGGTTCCCTGTTGACTGCCGATGCTAGGATTGCGGCAGACGAAACCGGATGTGGCCGTGTATGGGCGACTCGGAACGAGCGGCGTGGGAGTAATGCCACCGAAACGGCGCAGATGATAGGACAGGAAAAAAAAGAAAAAAAGAGAGAAGAAATACCGGTAGGAAAAACGACAGGTGTACCTCATGACATGTGTTCACTGAAATGTTTTGTATTTGTATTTTGTATTTCTTTTTATCACAACAGATTTCTCTGTGTCAAATTCGGGCTGCTCTCCCCAGGGAGAGTGCGTCGCTACACTACAACGCCACCCATTTTTTTGTATTTTTTCCTGTGTGCAGTTTTATTTGTTTTTCCTGTCGAAGTGGATTTTTCTACAAAATTGTGCCAGGAACAACTTTTTTGTTGCTGTGGATTCTTTAACGTGCGCTAAGTGCATGCTTCACACGGGACCTCGGTTTTTCGTCTCATCCGAATGACTAACGTCCAAAACACCACTCAAGGTCTAGTGGAGGGGGAGAAAATATCGGCGGCTGAGCCGTGATTCGAACCAGCACGCTCAGATTCTCTCGCTTCCTAGGCGGACGCGTTATTTCTAGGCCATCACTCCAGGGTCTCCCACAAAAGACTGTCAAGAATTATTTGCAGGAGTGGACATGTGACATCGGTGTACCTCAAGAAAGACGATGGCATGTCAACGTAGTGGAGACAAATAATTATTACCGTTTCTCAGATTTTTAGATTCAATATTGTATCGTGGAAGGTATTTTGTGTGCGCTTATGAATGTACATGCCTGAATTTGTGCACGTGTGCCTGCGTGCGTGTATGGTTGTTGGTTGCAGGGAGGGTGGTAGGGGAGGAGTGTGGAGATGAGGCGAGTACCTGTGGTGACCACATGTTGTGTCAGAGGTCAGGGGGTCATGGGTCGTGTGTGTGCCGGCCTGCCTTCGTCCCGACCCGTCTGGGCGGATGCGGTCAGTTTGACTTGTTTGTGCACTTGTCTGTGTCCCTCTGTCTCCGTTTTGTCCGTTTCTCTCTCTCTTTCTCTCTCTCTCTCTCTCCTCTCTCTCTCTCTCTCTCTCTCTCTCTCTCTCTCTCTCTCTTTCTGTCTCTCTTTCTTCTCTCTCTCTCGCTCTTTCTCTCTCTCACCCCCTCCCCTTTCTCTCTCTCTCTCCCCTCTCTGTCTCTATATCTTTTTCTCCTCTCTCTCTCTCGCACTTTCTCTCCCCACCCCCCCCCCCCCTTTCTCTCCCCCCTCTCTCTCTCTCTCTCTCTCTCTCTCTCTCTGTGATGAAAACAAACACACATATACTGTTGTGGCAAAGAAACTCAATGCGATAACATTTTGACACATTATGGTGTGATCCTCTGCAGTATAACACAATACAATCTAATATAGTGTTATGCAACGCAACGCAACACAACGAAACACAACACAACCCAAAAGAACATCACTAAAAGAAACTCAACAGAGCACAGCACAAAACAACCCATCTGACTGCAAAATAACACAGTGCAAGGCAACGCAACGCAACCCAACCCAACACAACATCACTCAAAGAAACACAACATAAAACCGCACAAAACAACCCAACCCAACCATAAAATAGCACAGTGCAATGCAACGCAACACAACACAACCCAACACATCCCAGCACAACATCACTCAAAGAAACACAACACAACAGAGAACAGTACAACCCAATACAATGCAACGCAACGCAACACAACACAACCTAACACACCCCAAAACGACTCAACAGAAAACACCACAGTGCAATACAACCCAACCCAACGCAACGCAATGCAGTACAACTCCATGCAATGACCATGTTCCACGTGCATCACTCACTGACAGGCGCGGAGCGTTCAGCACTGTGTGCACAGACCAGTGACTGCGGGGACTTCATGCACTGTCAGAACAGCACCTGTGTCTGCTGGGAGGGCTACACCGCCCGAGGGACCCAGTTCTGCGGTGAGCATGCCTACCTTGCAGGGCTTGTGTTCCAGTCTCCGGTGTTTTGATTGATAATCTGCTGACTGAAGCATGGTGTGCCAACACGCCGTCATACAAGCAGTCGACGTGAGTTGGGTAAAACCAACTTTGAGGATGTATCCCATGGATTAAGCACCTGCAAGTCGCCCTTACGGGATCATAGTCGTCTTCATGGCCAGACCCAGCAAATGAAAATAATCGATTAATTTGCGTGATTGAAAATTAATGGAGACGAAAACAACAGGTTCAGAGGAAAAAAAATGGAGAACACAAAAGGTTAAGAGAAAAGTGAGTATTAAATGTTTTATTTGCATTCTTGGCGTAATTTACATAAAGGTTCAGTCAACAATGCTTGAGTTTATTCTACTTTGTCACATACACGAAAAGTCACACTTTCACCCATGAATAAAGGCCTGCATGCACGCAAGTACAAAATTGTATCCAGTTCATGTTCTAGAGTTGCAACACTTGAATCTTCTGGCAATATTTTGGAAAATTACGAAAAAGCTAAGCGTGGGATATAGGCATGAATATCAATATAATGAACATAAACTGTTTCACAGTTTGGAATAGATAAAATAATTTGGTACAGAAAGTGTAACTTTGTTAAGATATAAAGTTTTGAAAAAGGCTAACGAAACTTGCCTGTCTACGAAAGGTTTTATTTCATTGAGATATAAAATCAAAACGCAAGGCGAAAGGTTAGACTGAAGTTCTAAATTGCCATAAATAGCTCCTGCAAACAGCCGCCATGGTGAAGTGGTTACCACCACGGACTGAGATGGCGCGGGTTCGAACACTTTCAGAGATTAAAATCATCGCGGTGTTTTTCGGCCACTGGCCCGCTCATTTCTAAAGCTGTGGAAACAGCAGAACTGTGGACTTAAAGGTGATGACAAGGAGCAACCAGTCAGTGATCATCCACTGCACGGCTGCGTAATTCAAAGTGTTGCTTACATTTTCTGGCTGACACTGCAGGTATCTGTATCTCTTGGGCCCTGTTTATTTTATGAAAACAAAAGCGTTGATTACGACCTTAGCATGAGGTCCCCAAACTAACGGACCTCCACATCAAACCTTTTGTCGTCCTCAACAGCCATTCATCATCAAACAGAACAAACAGCCCATTTATTTCTATCGCATTCTGTTGCATCATCTCACATGAACAAGCCTAAAGCAATTAACACAATGCAACAAATAGTAAAGAGTGGTAACTCTCTCCATTCACAAGGTACACAACTTCAAGTCAACGCTGCTGATGCTGCTGATTCAGCTAGAACACAGGTAAATAAAAGGTACATTGGAACTAGCCCAGCCACTTCCTAAGTATTTGTTAATCGTTTCATCTCCTGGCCTCTTTTTTTTTTCTTTTCTTTTTTTTTCTTTTTTTGTTTTGTTTTTGTTTTGTTGTTGTTGTTTGTTTGTTTTTTAAGTTAACGAATATGAAATTTTATTTTATGCACAGCTGGAACTAAGCCACATTTTCTTTTCTGATGGCCTCCGTAGAATGCACGTGGTAATTGAACTGTCGTGGTAAATTATGATGAAGTGCGGTGACAGCTGTGTGTGAAAAAGAGAGGAGAGGTGCAAGAATGTGACATCTGGCACTGTCAGCATGACCTGACCCCAAGTACGCCTCCTGTGGCCTTCAGCCAAACGTGGGACAATGCAGGCAGCTCAGTACAGCGAACCCCAAACAACAGTGTAAAGGGTACAGGGTAAAGAATAAAGTGTTAATTACGCCAGGTAAGGGTAAAGACAGTGAGTGAATGGTGGTGGTGGAGGTGTTAAACAGTTAAACACTAACTGCACCAGGGTGGAGAGAGAGAAAATGATGATAGGGTGGTGGTGGAGGTGTTAAACAGTTAAACACTAACTGCACCAGGGTGGAGAGAGAGAAAATGATGATAGGGTGGTGGTGGAGGTGTTAAACAGTTAAACACTAACTGCACCAGGATGGAGAGAGAGAGAAAATGATGATAGGGTGGTGGTGGGGGTGTTAAACAGTTAAACACTAACTGCTCCAGGATGGAGAGAGAGAGAAAATGATGATAGGGTGGTGGTGGGGGTGTTAAACAGTTAAACACTAACTGCACCAGGATGGAGAGAGAGAGAAAATGATGATAGGGTGGTGGTGGGGGTGTTAAACAGTTAAACACTAACTGCACCAGGATGGAGAGAGTGAGAGAATGATGATGGGGTGGGGGTCAGGGTGTTAAACAGTTAAACACTAACTGCACCAGGATGGAGAGAGAGAGAAAATGATGATAGGGTGGTGGTGGGGGTGTTAAACAGTTAAACACTAACTGCACCAGGATGGAGAGAGTGAGAGAATGATGATGAGGTGGGGGTGATAAACAGTTAAACACTAACTGCACCAGGGTGGAGAGAGAGAAAATGATGATAGGGTGGTGGTGGGGGTGTTAAACAGTTAAACACTAACTGCACCAGGGTGGAGAGAGAGAAAATGATGATAGGGTGGTGGTGGGGGTGTTAAACAGTTAAACACTAACTGCACCAGGATGGAGAGAGTGAGAGAATGATGATGAGGTGGGGGTGATAAACAGTTAAACACTAACTGCACCAGGGTGGAGAGAGAGAAAATGATGATAGGGTGGTGGTGGGGGTGTTAAACAGTTAAACACTAACTGCACCAGGATGGAGAGAGAGAGAAAATGATGATGGGGTGGTGGTGGGGGTGTTAAACAGTTAAACACTAACTGCACCAGGATGGAGAGAGTGAGAGAATGATGATGGGGTGGGGGTCAGGGTGATAAACAGTTACACACTAACTGCACCAGGATGGAGAGAGTGAGAGAATGATGATGGGGTGGGGGTCAGGGTGTTAAACAGTTAAACACTAACTGCACCAGTGTGGAGAGAGAGAAAATGATGATGGGGTGGTGGTGGGGGTGTTAAACAGTTACACACTAACTGCACCAGGATGGAGAGAGTGATGATGGGGTCAGGGTGTTAAACAGTTAAACACTAACTGCACCAGGATGGAGAGAGTGAGAGAATGATGATGGAGTGGTGGTGGGGGTGTTAAACAGTTACACACTAACTGCACCAGGATGGAGAGAGTGAGAGAGTGATGATGGGGTCAGGGTGTTAAACAGTTAGACACTAACTGCACCAGGATGGAGAGAGTGAGAGAATGATGATGGGGTCAGGGTGTTAAACAGTTAAACACTAACTGCACCAGGGTGGAGAGAGAGAAAATGATGATAGGGTGGTGGTGGGGGTGTTAAACAGTTAAACACTAACTGCACCAGGATGGAGAGAGTGAGAGAATGATGATGGGGTGGGGGTCAGGGTGTTAAACAGTTAAACACTAACTGCACCAGGATGGAGAGAGTGAGAGAATGATGATGAGGTGGGGGTGTTAAACAGTTAAACACTAACTGCACCAGGATGGAGAGAGTGAGAGAATGATGATGGGGTCAGGGTGTTAAACAGTTAAACACTAACTGCACCAGGGTGGAGAGAGAGAAAATGATGATAGGGTGGTGGTGGGGGTGTTAAACAGTTAAACACTAACTGCACCAGGATGGAGAGAGTGAGAGAATGATGACGGGGTCAGGGTGTTAAACAGTTAAACACTAACTGCACCAGGGTGGAGAGAGAGAAAATGATGATGGGGTGGTGGTGGGGGTGTTAAACAGTTACACACTAACTGCGCCAGGATGGAGAGAGTGAGAGAATGATGACGGGGTGGAGGTGTTAAACAGTTAAACACTAACTGCACCAGGGTGGAGAGAGAGAGAAAATGATGATAGGGTGGTGGTGGGGGTGTTAAACAGTTAAACACTAACTGCACCAGGGTGGAGAGAGTGAAAGAATGAGGATGGGGTGGGGGTCAGGGTGTTAAACAGTTAAACACTAACTGCAACAGTGTGGAGAGAGAAAATGATGATGGGGTGGGGGTCAGGGTGTTAAACAGTTAAACACTAACTGCGCCAGGATGGAGAGAAAAATGGAAAGACATGTCTCAATGATGATGGCGATGTGCACAGGTGTAGCACAGGGAGGGGCGTGTGCGGGCAAGACAGACTGCGGCAACAGCATGGACTGCAGCGACAACTCCACCTGTTACTGCCCCTGGCCCTTGGTCAGCAAGATGGACGGGGCCTGTGGTCAGTTTGTGTTTCGTTCTCTGCGCTTGTATTGCTTTTGCTGTTGTTGTTGTTGTTGTTGTTAATGTTTATTTATAATGGCTACCAAGTTAAACCGATCTCACGACAATGTGACTTGACGAGTGAGGAGTACACCGAAGGCTGGTTGTGTCGGCCGGTCACGGTTGTGGGTGGGGTTCCTGGCGGTGATGTGGACTGCCTCCTTTACTCCCCTCTGGAACCATCTTGTTAATGTTGTTGTTGTTGTTGTTGTTAATGTTGTTGTTTTGCTGTTGTTGTTGCTGTTTTCTTGTTGTTGTATTGCTGTAGTTTGTTGGTGGTGGTGGTGTCTTCTGGTGTCCTGTTTTACTGTTGTTGTGTGTCAGTGTAGCTATGTTGGTTACAAACTTGTGTTCAGGGGAGTGTAGCCCTGGCTTCCTTTAGTTCAGTTTTTCTTCTTTCCTTCCTTTCTTTCTTCCTTCCTTCCTTCCACGTTTTCTTCCTTCCCTTCTTTTCTTTCTTCATTCATTCCTTTCTTTCTTCATTCCTTCCTTCCACCTTTTCTTCTTCCCTTCTTTTCTTTCTTCATTCATTCCTTTCTTAATTCCTTCCTTCCACCTTTTCTTCTTCCCTTCATTTCTTTCTTCATTAGTTCCCTTCTCCATTCCTTCCTTTCTTCCTTCATTCCTTCCTTCCACCTTTTTTCCTCCTTCCCTTCA